>NW_009923096.1:186535-278285 GCF_000696875.1 Nestor notabilis | reverse complement strand
ATATATAAAAATATATATTTAATACTGTGTAATAAAGGGACAAGATAAAATAACTTCTCTTTCTCTCCGAGTACAGTGGAAGAAGGTTTAAAAATGTCCAGATGGTGATTTATTACATTCAGTCAGAGACCCCTCACCTTGGGCCTGCAAATACGAGAAAGATGGTAAACCATAGAATAATGTGTTTGGACTGGAAGGGACAGTTGGAGTTCATCTTGTCCAATCTCCTGCTTAAAGCGAAGCTAAGTTCAAACACTGGGCTGACATTCAAGAACAACAGCTTCTCTGAATTGCTCAAATGAAGCAAAATGGAGCCAGAATGACAAGCAATAAACATACAGACTGAGAAAAGACCTGGGTAAAACATGGGAAAAGCTATTGAAGAAGGGCAGAAACTGGATGGAGATGACTGTCTTTGGCTCTGCCACATTGCTTGGCTCTCACTGGCCACAGATCAAAGCCCTGTGGGCTTTTCATTTCCTCAGACTTCTCTTGGCACTGCTCTAGGACCTCCCATTGATGTAATCATCCTTCATTTTGGTTACGCATTTGAATTACTTTGCCAGAATTTTTCCATCTTCTTTTAGCAATTCCTGAGAAAACTACATGTTAAATAGTGTAAGGCTTAAGACTCATGCAAAAAAGAAGCTGGGTCTTCTGATACACAATCCCCCTAGGATCATGTTTACAAAATAAAAAGGAACAAGATTTTCCACTGGTCATTCCTTTTTTCTTTCCCCCTTAAAAAACAGATTAAGCTGTCTTCTGTGCTACTTCAGAGACACAATAGTGTTCGTACTGCAGTAGAGCAGAAATGCCTAAAATAATCACATTTTTTTGAGAACAAGTAGTTCAAAATACAGAAATTATTGCACATAGGTAGTAAGAAAAAGATGTTGACTTTGTACTGACAAATGTCATCATCATCATTTATCCTTTTAAAATATTAGCAAACTTTCTGCTAGGGAAAAACAACTCATTTTAGAAATGGAAATTGATTGATAAAATTAATTTAAAGATCATTAAAATAATTTCTCATTCAAAGCCTTTGCTTTTATTTCAGCATGCAGAGTCTAATTACCACAGGATCTGTAGTTCTTTATCTAGAATATATGAAATGCAACAAAAAATGCTCATAGAAAAGAAATATTCTAAAAAGTCCGTTAAATATAATTTGCACCTAACTGAAATATATATTAAAAATAAGGTGACCCTAGGAACGTATGCTCAGAAAGCTTGCCTTCTTTTAGCTCTTAGTAATAAAAGGTACAAAATAAATACACGTCAGGATTTTTCTTGATTTCCAAACAGGAAAACTGCACAGTATGTTTCTTATACACTGAAATACTGTTCCAAGTCATGACAAATTTGGCTTTGGAAAGCAATCTACTTCTTTTCGAAATCTGTTTTGACACACTTGGGAGTCAAGTTTCAGAGTTTGTGCCTGACAGCTTTGGCTTCCATGTCCTTTTCTATACTGTAATCTGAAGGTGACACAGCAAAGGTGTATGTATGGTGTTGGCTTTGATTGTGCTTGAATTATGAGTCACCCAAAGGCTTCCTGAGAAGGGCAGTGTTTTATTTAATAAATGTATGCTTTTGGTTTATAGAAAGAAATTGAGCATTACTCATACAGGGCAAGTATAGCCATTGGTAAAGCCTTCCTTCCCCTTTTTAAGACTGTAAAAGAAAATTGCTAAAAGAATTGTACAGGGATAAATACCTCATCTAGAAGACTAATTTAATTTCTGAGGTTTTTGCTGGATAGGCATACCATAAGAGCCACGAGAGACCTGTGGTTTCTGTAAGTGGTTTAGGAAGTGCCTGAAAATCACACCTTCCCATCTCCCCAGTGCTGCGTCTCATGTCTGTAGCACAATAGATAATGTACTCACTTGTTTCATAGAGTATTAGCTTACTTTATTACTAGAAAATATTGCACTATATTACAAATCACGTCACGACGTCTACACAATGTACTTTGACAACAGATTTGGAAACCCAACAAATGTTGTTTAATAGGACATTACATTATACTGAACCAACAGAAACATTGTTCAACACGTTTAGACTAAACTTTAGACATGCCTCAGTACACAAGCACAGGTTGTATGGTACTTCTTCAGAGTCCAGCTCTGTAGTTCTCCCTTCTTGGCCTGAGATCTCCCAGATCTCCTCTGAGCAAGGCTATATTCACTCAGAGCCTAGACTATGGGAAATTAGATAAAAATTGAGTGTCTTCAGTTTATTGCAGTAGGGTCTCTCATGTACTATGCTCAGGAGGTATTTGGCCTCAAAAGATGCCATTTTTCACTGAAATATACAGTCCGAGATAACCTGGTTAGGTTTCTGATAATACTGCTTGCAAGAACAGAAGAGAAACTGCTCTGGCCTGGCCAGATTCTAATGTAGGCAAGCCAATATGTCTGCTTTCTCAAACAAACTGTTCTTCAGTTAGTATTAATTCATTCACTAATATTAGTAACACTGAAATCAGTCTGCAGCGCTGCCAGTAGAGCTTTTGGGCTCTAGCAGTGACATGGGCTGCAGCTACCAGATAGAAACATGCCCTGTGCTCCTTGAGAGATACAAGTAGTTCCTGCAGCTCTGCTCAAAGCCTAAGGGCACGGCAAGCCTCTACACAGACCTAATAATGATAATGTCTGACTGCTTACTGTATGTAGCCTCCTCCTGAGCATAAGAATTTAATGGCAAAATAGCTATTGGAGCAATGGTAGTTACCTCTTTATGACATGCAATGATGAGAATCTATGTCTACACACTTGTATTTCTTTTTGCTAAAAAGTCTTCTAAAGGGACTCATTTCTCCAGTGCACAAACTAACTCCTCTTAATGTCAACAAGAGTTAGGCACACACATCCCTAGAAGTGTCCCCATAAGTTTTAATAGAAGCACTGTTCAAATTTAATACAGACCATATGGCAGGGCGGTTGGAACTTAATGATCTTAAGGTCCCTTCCAACCCCAACCATACTGTGATTCTGTGACATAAGCCCACATTAGAAAACAGTTTCACCAATATTAAAAGTACTTTTGAAACAAAATGCTTGCTAATAGTCATTAAAAACCTTCTATGCAATATATGTAAAAAAGATTTATCTAATGCTTTGCAAAATTATCCACAAATGTACCACACAGTGCACAAACATTAATAAGAAAGAAGCAGCAAAACCATAATGCTACCACTTTGAAATGCAATGCAATTAATACTACTTCCATTAATAAAGTGTAATAGCTACTAACTATTATTGATGCCTACTTTCTCAGGAATCCATACTCATTAAGGAGGTCTATGGTTTTTTTTCCCTTTTATTCAGAAATATGGAAGCAACTGCACACTGTTTCGTTGCTAATCAGAACTACACAAGAAAAGACATGAAAGTCTCATTAGTGTGAATTTTAGGATAGCTGGTCTACTACCATGACTCCCTCTGTTCAAATTTGTCATTCCCTGTGCTTCTGAGAGATTACCATTTCTCTTACTAACAAGGTTTAGATTTAATGCCTTCCTAAACTAGGCTATATATGTAACTTAATTTTTACTTTACCTGCTATAACATGTAAAATATTTATTAAAATAGATTTTATACCAGATGATCACAATAAAATGCTTAAAAAGTACTTCCTGTTAATCCAAAATACAAAACAGTCCTGATGTGTAGGACAGAAAGGATATAAATAATTTGAAGGTTACTAGAAGAGTATATATCTCACAGCCAAAAATGTGATACTCTGTATGGTGAGACATGCCTTGTAGAAATGAATTTGGGAAGCTGTGCTTCCAGGAGTTATGTTAATATAACAGCAGTATTTTTTGCATGGTAACAGTAACCTTTCAGATATTTTGCTTCTGGAATTAACATAGGAAAGACAACTGCCCTCACAAAAGGCTCTTATGAAACTATCTTATCTTGCACAAAATACTGATTTCTCTGTAGGAAGGGACAAGTGGTCAAAGCTGGGGGTTGGGAAAAGGGCAAACATCTAACATTAAAGTCAACCAAGTGGACTGACGATATTTTTGATAATTAAACATTTCTGGCATTACCAGTTATGAACAGCAACAAAAATGAGCAAAAAGAAACAGCTTAAAAGCCAGCATGAAAAGTGTATGTTTTCAGAGAACTCACGCTGAGGAAACTTAAATTTACGATGTCATATAAAAGCTCACAATGTTGAGATGGAAAGGAGAAAGGTCAGCTATGAACCTTTATTTTCCATCGGTTTTAAAGCAGACAGACCCACGAGAAAGAGAGAACTTCATAGAGGGATGGCAAGGAAAAACGGTGTGGTAAATCAGAAAGAGAAAAATGATAAAGGATGTTTCGGCAGCATGTTGGACAGAAGTTTGTATCATTGACTTCTAGATATCAATGGTTCACATAGTTCACTTCAAATGGCTCAGTGGTTCACTCCTAAGTTCACATGTACATTCCCTTTGTGGGATCAAATGTCTCTTAAACTCACAAACAAAAGATATATGTGCCATTTAAGAAGACAGCATGGCTAAAAATGCAGATGTTGCCAAATGGATCTAAGTCCCTCTCAAAATTAGGATACTCTTAAGAAATGTGAGAAAAGGGCTCAGGACCAAATGTACAATTGAAATAACTGTCTAGAGAGGAGAAAGTATGGCAGGAAGCAAGAGAGCTATCAGACCCTGTTATCTCCCAATATCTGTCAGAGACAACAGGAAGAAGCACACTTTCATGCACAAAGTAAGCATGAACAGACTGCTATTAATTCAGAGTAACCATAAGAAGCAATTAAACCAAAAATGGGTTCCTTTAGGAAGCAACTGGAAGGAAAAAAATCACCAGTGACTCAGGGATGTAAAACAGTAGAGACAGTAGGATGATAGAAAAACTCCGTAGATTCCAAATAAAACCCCTACACCACCCTCCTAACAATTTCATTTCTTTAAGCCCTCAGTATGGTTGACTAGAAAGTCCTGAACTGGGGATGAGCAAGCCATGAGATATTGGGTCTCCAGTTTGCACCAGGTACTATTTTGAAGGAAGAACTGCAGAAGCAGAATTAAAGCTCTGGAGATGTCAGTGGTGGGCTAAAGTCATGGAACCAGGAGATCAGAACTGCCTGGGCTGGATGACTGTTAGCAGAGTGATGGTGCTGCCTGCAGCTTTATCTTGGGCAGCTTTCTCAAGGGAGAGTACAACTGGGAGAAAAAGAAGTATGAGCTTTTCTGACCAGAGGAATTGAAAGACATCTTATAGCAAGCCTGGACATAAAAAAACATGTCCATGGTAGAAAGATAAATCTGAGACTGGTCTGTGGAAAGGGCACTGAGGATGTAGTATTCCTTAAATTGAAGCCTGCTCATTTTGAGGCCATTCAGTAGAAAATGCAGAGCTGCTTTTTGTGAAATTTCTGGCTGTTTTGGAAATTGTTGATGCTTGAAGTGGTGTACTGGTCTCTGTTAGCAGCCTCAAGGAGTCAGAAACTGCTATTGGTGTTTATACAAAATCTGAGGAAGATTCTTGGCCTTCCTTTTGTTCTCACAGTTCACATCTACAAATTAGATGTTAGATTTTCCTCATCTTAACTGTTTATGCATTGTGTGTGGCCCATGCTGTCTCCCATATCATGTCAGGGTGAAAGTGGCTGCTGGCTTATTCCAGTCCCATGACAGGAGTGGGCTAACAATTAACCAGTATGGACAATGTGTCAATTCTCTGGCTCCATTTTGTACTAACAATCTCAGTTTCTCAGAGCCTGGATTTTATCACTATAAAATAGCTGTCTGATGTAGGAACATTGTCAGGCTTCCACTTTTTGCATTTAGGTTTAAGGTTTCAGTTACAGCACTTGTTTAGGAGTTGCCATAGCTTCATGAATCAGTCCTGGGTTGTCTTCAGATTTCCTTAACAACAGTATTTCAGACATAGTCTTGACAGATCTGCATTTGAATGTGTCAGTTCTTTTTTGGACAGGAACACTTCTGGGGCTGGGCTGCTGTCTACAGGCTCAAATATTTCAAAGGTACTTTCCAAAAGAGATGGCATATGTCAGGTGCTTGGTTAGCTCATTCAGTAGAACATGCCAAAAACCATTTCTGATGTCCTAATAGTGAATATTTTGCTCTACATACATTTAGTACATGCTACTTCAACCACTTAGTGACGTTTTTCAGTAGTTCTGGACTAATGCAGAATCTCTGCTCTATCCACATTTGGAAACACTGATTTTTCAGAGCTCTTTAACACTATTTCAGCAACCTATACTCAATGCAGGCTGCTGTGTAACGTGAGGATGAAGCGTGAAAGCTGAAGCAAAGCTGGAAAGGGGTAAATCTGCTTGAGTAACAAACACTTTAATATCTTTTTTTTTCCTTTCTCTTTTCTTTTTTTAAATTCATTTTTCCTTTTTTTTTTTTTTAGGCAACACTTTTCCCACCATCTTCTCCTTTATTTTTTTTTTTTTTTTCAGTATGAACGCCTCTATTTTCCTGTATAGGATGCTTTTATTTCCTACACTTAGAATATATCGCAGCCAATGTTGATCTGTTTCTTGTTTGCAATGTAAGTAAAATTGCTGGATAAGAGAGAAATTAAGTCACTTACAAAAGTGGATTTGCCACAATGAAATATGCAGTCAGGCCATATTCTAATTGGAGACAGAATACATTCAAAGCAATACAAAACCATATGCAAAACACAGCCTTCCTCTTCCACAGGCAGGAATACTACTTTGGTCTTAATCTTAAAAAATGAGACATTAATGACAAGATGCACAGGGTAATGATGGAAAAGGAAGGTATTATTCAAGTGTCACTACACATTAGAGATAATAAAATAACAATTGGATCCATCAGTAATGAGAAAGTATGCCTTGCTTCACCGGTGTCACAGACTAAATATCTTAGAATCATAGCAGCTTTCTCTAAGTACTAGAATTTTGTTTTGCATTCACATTATCTCACATGACCAAATCTTATCATCTGTTTCTTATTCATAACATGTGGGATAGACACATACATCTGAATCCGTCCTACTCAATTCCCTTTATAGTCAGTCAAGCAGAATATATACTTCTAGGGTATACCTGGCTTATTTGAAACATCTACATAGGAGTGACATGAATTGCACACTAGAAAGGCCCATTTCTGCCCAGGAGCTATAAAAGGAGACACGACAACTAGCTATATATATATATATATTGATATTAACTGCATTACTGATGCATATTTGATCACATGGGTTCCTGTTCCCTATGAATTTATGGGAAAAAAATAAAATACCCAGGCTGTCATCTTAAAACAGTTCTTATATTTCTCTTAAGAGATAATTCATCCACCTCAGGTACAGTAGGTTTGTCTCACTGCATTTTTTCACTTCTTTTGAATAACTCAAACAAATAAGGATTTCTTAAATTCCAGAATCTAACAACCTTGCATTAAGGTATATCCTTATTTGTGATACACATAGATTTCTCATAGTAAACTTTACTTTGTTGTGTATCATGCCATTAAATTTAGTCACTCTCTAGTACTTCCAAACAGTGCTTCAGTCTCAGTCATTGTTTGACGTTGAAGAAAATATGCTCTCTTTCTCTTCTTGGCATTCTCTAAAGCAACAAACCATCCCCTGCCCCAGACACAGAGGGTTAAGAGGAACACACTATTGCACTTGGACCTAGTATTTTGTGTCAGCTGAGCTAGGGTAGCTATCTGTACCTCTGGCCTGACAGGAGACAAGATGGTGTAAATTTACACTGCTTTTATTGAAGCTTGAGCTCAGTCCAGTATCTCCTGTCTGCCACAGCGATAAGTAGAAAATAACCACAGCTCAGCAAATGTACCAGAACTTGTTAAACTATCATGTTGATCAACTTGTTTTGATCACAAATCGATGCTCTAAGAAGAAATTCTCTTGAGAGAGGGGAATTATCCTCACGGGCTTGAGTATGTTGCTGCTTCAGGGTTCTTTTTTTGCTACTGTCCTGTGCTGATTGTTGAAATACCTATTTTGCTGTCTATTATTACACAGGCTTGTTCAGCATACTGGATTTCACACTCCACTTCTCTCTGAAGATTGGTGTTCTGAATTGTTTTCCTCTAGAGGGGGATTTGCTTGCATTTTTCAAAATAAAATCCCGCCTTTTGGGATGACATTAACCCTTCTAATTCCCTTCATGCTCTTCTCTTGCTCTGCAATTCTCCACAATTTGTCAGCATCTTCAGAAAGAGAATGTTGCTTACTCCGCTGTTCCAGAATCTTAATGGATGTTAAATAAAATCAGATTTAATGCAACAATTAGCTTTCTCCAAGTTCATGCATGATAGTGACATCACTTGGCCTTTACTCTTAATTTGGTTCAATTCGAAAGAAATGTCAGATTCTGTCTCTATAAATCATTCTTTTAAATATAGATATGAAAAATATGTTATTGACTATGTGAATCTACAGATGTTTTAATCACCTTATGGTTATTATTTGTGCAATTTGATAAACTGTTACTATATTCCTTGTTTTAAGGATATATACGTTTTCTAATGACAAATATTTGGCATACACAAACACTAAAGCTTCACTTCCCAACCTCTAATCTTCAGAAGTAAAATAATTACTATTGTTATATAGAATACTTTTTATTGTTTTCTTTTGAAGCACACAGTAATGTGTATTAAGTGACATATGAATGCCTTTAGAGGAACAAAGATCTCTAATTAAAGAAATTCAATCATTATTCAGTTCAGGTAATAATAAATAGTGATGGATGCTTATTTCAAACCACTGAAGAAAGTTTTGTTTTTTGGCTAAAATATTAAAAGCTATGAAATTACTTATCACTGTCCAGGTATTACAATTTCTTCTGTTACCGCTTCCTTACAGGTAAGTCTTGACTCTCCCCTTCCAGTGGTGCGTATTCAAGCCTACTGTGTCAGGCTGAACAGAAAAACTAAGTTGCTAGAAGCTATTATTTTAAAAACAGAGAAAAAACATACTATGGATCTTTTTTGACAAGAAAGAAACAAACCTGCTGTACAACACTTTTACAATGAAGGAAAAGGAGGCAAAATGGCTTACCAAAACCAATAACCTTGTAAAGGGCTAATGGATTGCTCGTTGTTCTACCTTAATGAATCAATATATACAATTATATCTAAAGCTTGCAGCATTGCTTTGGGACAATAAGAGTTTGCTGCAGACACCACACAAACTATTATGTCGTGAAAGGTCTGGAACTGCTCTAGTTTTAGCCTTATAAAGAGGTGGGACCATTGACACTCAAAACACAAAAAGGAATGCACAACAAGCTTAGATTTTGCCTAGGATACTTAATTGCAGACACGTATTTCCAGAACCAATGGTGTTACCTCCCACAACATGGAAATTAATTTCCAATCTAGCACACAAGGATGTAGTGAGTTTATATGTATGCCTTATGGTTTAGAACCTTTTACACACATTTTCGTAATTGTACAGACTTTCCAAACTTACCTCCTCTATGGATAATCAAAGAAGTTTCACTTCCAACAGGACATTCTTTAAGTATATCCACTACTTCTGCATGGCTCAGGTTCTGTACATTCTGCTGGTTGATCTCAACAATGAGGTCACCTTCACACAAACCAGGACATCCCTGAATGTCTAGAATTTGCTTCACCCTCTGTCCTGTAGGACTGTCTGCTATAGTGAAGCCAAAGCCCTGGGCCCCTTTCACAATGGTTAAGGTCATGAGTTCAGCTTGGGTGGCCCCAGAAGAAGCCATTGATACATTATCATCATGGGCAGGTGGTGGGAATGTGCTATCAAGCTGACTATCTGCTGGAATGGAGTGCAAGGAGTGTGGTGGTCGATCTGTTACGTCTGGAACAGACTGAGAAGTCCTAGAAATGTATTCCAAATAAGTTTCATAGTTATGTCTTCCATTTACCACTACCGGAGGCCTCTCCATTACTGCAAGGGGTGGCACCATGCTGTTGGCAGGATCTTCAGGATCAAAGGGCAAAGGGTATCCACGACATAGCACCAAGTTGACACTCTGACCAATAGGAACAGACTGGAAGAGTTTGACTACATCTGCGTGAGTATGTCCAAGGACACAAACTTCATTAATATAGACAATGACATCACCTAGAAAGAGAAGAAAAAACAGTGACAACTTCAGTTACTATACATGCAGTGCAAAGTTTTTCTTAATCAAATAGAAGTCTACTAAAAAATAAAATAAATCAGATCAACAAACTGACTCAAATAGTGGCTACAAAAAAGTAAAGTCTGTCTGCCAGTAAATGTAATACAAATAGACAATGCTGGTATTATTTCTTTTCTGTGGAAGCTCACAGCTGGAAAATTTAGCTGGATCCAGACATACACCTTTTTCTCAACATTTCTTCCCTATTTTTTTGGCTCCTTTCAGTGTAGTCCACAGATTACTTTTTTCTATGAGATAAAATGAAAGTTTATTTCGAGGGCTTGTTGTCAAGAAATACCATTGTTTGGTGAAGAGTAAAAGGAAAAAACAAAGGAAATAGTAAGCACTCTTGGACTTAAGAATCAATGAACAGGGATGCAAGACAGCGTGCAAGTGCATAAGGAAATACTTTTTGAATTGATCATGATATTGACCATTTCCTATTAAATTTCATCACTTGCCAGCAGACATCCAGGACTACTACAGTCATTTCCTATTCTAGACATGAACTAAACTGTATCTTGCATATCATAGAGATGTTTAGTGCCATTTTGTTGTAGCTCTGATGGTTCAAGGACAATGATAAGAAAAAGTCTGTAGGTAGGTATAATAGCTATTTAGTAGAAAAATCTAGGCAAATGTCTGAAAATCAGTTTAATATTTCTAGCTAAACCAGCTGGTCAAATAAAAATAAAGATACTACCTTTACCTTCAAATCTTGTCTCATTTATAGTACAGAGCTACAAATCATACATACTTAAAGCAGAATGCTTTAAGACAACAGGCTACTTATGGGTCTGCATATTGCTCACGCACCCACCAGCTACTGTTACTGGAAAGTTCAGAAAAAAAGTTCCAAGTTCCTTCTTGTTGTCAGAATGGACCTATATAGTTACAGCCATAAATAATTGTTTTTTACAGAACTGCTAAGGTGTATATTAAAATAAAAATGAGTAATCAGTAAAAATGATATTCAGAATCATTTGATGACCCATAGTCAGTTTCCATTTTAATAAAACAATCTGTACCTTTATAACAAAAGAGAAGGATGTTTGGTTAGAGAACTCCAGAAGTTAAAGTATTTTTCTAAGTGAAGATTGTCTTATCCTGCCATCAATTCGGAACAAGAAGTAATTTATACAGACCATTCTGTGAGGTGTCTAGAAGGTACATGGTTCGATAACTGACCTATCATAATGTAATGTTTTATAATGGTATGTGAAAATTCAGCAATAAAATAATAATTAATTTATGGAGGATGAGGTGGTCTGTGTGGAATCGCTTCAAGTGTGTTTATGAAATTATGTCTTTCAAGTACTCCAATCATAGATCTAATCAAGCAAACTGAGGAAAAAAGAGCATCATCAAGATGCCAGTGCAAGGGCTGTTTCCATGTGACAACGGAAGGCAAAGGCTGTTTCTATGTGAAAACAAAATGGTCAGTTCCCACATGATCAGCCTGTCTAGTCTAACAGTCTGATGGTAATTAACTGCATACACACAAATTGTGATTCAGAGACAGATTTCTTCAGAGGGTGCCTAGGGAAAAAATGCTAAGAGACTTTGTCTAAAAGTTTGTGAATATTAGTCACAGAAAGCTTAGGAGCTGTTAATATTGTCTTAAATATGAATCATAAATAGGTTTCAAATTATAAGCAAAAGCAGTAAGGTCACTTCACAGGCAGAGCTGATAGAACGCCAGTTTCTCTCACAAGCAGCTCAGAGTAAAATAGTTTTAAATAGTCAAGATTTAAAAGACAGAAAGAATGTACTATACTAAATTATTGTGGCAATGGCTGCAATTAATTGTGATTTGCTCATGCCCTGGTATAGAAAGATCTTACCTGCATTCTCCTCCCTGGCTTCCGCATTAGCAGTGAGGCTGACATTGCTTCTAAGTGGACTGATACTGTTGAACTGAGACTTCTTCAATGCATGCTCCTGTTTCACTAGCTTATGCCTTAATGCCCTTTGCAACTTTTTAATCCATGCAGTCTTTATTTCCCTGATGGCATATCTGATGGCAATGCAGATATGTGGTGGGAGGAGACCAATCTGTTTGTTCATCCTCTCTTGCAATATTTAATCAGGGTGCAAAAGGAATAATGCATTGATTTTGTTATGCAAGTAAATCACTGTCTGTTTTCACCCCTTCATTTGTACAGGATTAGCTATGATATAAAACCTAAACCAAGATGTTTTTCATAAATCAGATAAACTAGTTGACATTACATAGGTCTCCGGTGAAAAGAAATTAGCTTGTGCACATGGAGCGCAGCCAGGAAATATATAGGCCAAGTAGCTCCTTTCCCCAGTCACTAAACAGGCAAAACTGAGCATGAGAAGGTCTTGGGTAAGAACTCCTTGAAATAACAACCCTGCATTAGCCCTCACAAGACAGCAGAAAATCCTTCAGCATTTCCTGAATCAACATTTTTAAAGGTCTTTGTGATTTCTGAGGTGTAACATAAATAGCATGTCTAGGCACACTCTGAAGGAACTCACAGCTGAACTGCTTGGGACCCAAAATGCTGTACTGTGTCATATGGAGCACATACAGCTGAAGGTTAAGAAGAATAGGGAAAAGGCATGAGTAACTAAGTTCAACTCAGAGAAACAACTCTAGTGGTGTTAAACTGGGAAGAAACAGTTTCAGATCATGAGACAAGAAGGAGGAATAAAAGGGGTTAATTTCAGAAATCCCTCAAATAAATCTCTGGGCTGTAGGAGTTTCTCCAAATCTAACTCGTTTTCCAGGCTGAGTTCCTCATTGCTGATACACAGAGAAGTACCCAGCATTTGGAAGGGAGTGAGAGAGAAGTTAGGATCATCACAGAGCCAGTGCCATCCCAATGAGAAGTTCAGAACCCCTCTACTTTAGGAAATCTCCCTGAAATGCTCTTGTAGCATCTTTTCTGCCTGTTCTCTCCTGCTGCTTCTAATAATAATGGGTGCATATCCCCTTTATAATTCCTGCCTGATTTTCTGAGCAAGCCATAGTCTGCCTCCAGAAATCACAGTTTCACAGTGAGTGGGTATCTTTGAAGTTATGCAGAACATTTATATTAAGCATCAAACTTTGCTTGGCTTTTAGAATTAAACCTACTGAAATGAGTGAATCTTGCTTACAGAATCATAGAATGATTGAGGTTGGAAGAGACCTCTGAAAGTCATCTTGTCCAACCCCTCCACTCAAGCAGGGTCACCTAGAACCAGTTGTCCAGGATCATGTCTAGGTGGCTTTTGAATATCTCCAAGGATGGAGACTCCACAACCTCTCTGGGCAACCTGTTCCAGTGCTTGGTCATCCTCACAGTATGAAAGTGTTTCTGACATTCAGAGGTAACCTTCTTATTTTTTAATTTCATGGCCACTGACTCTGATCCTCTCGCTAAGCACCACTTGAATGAGCCTGGCTCTGTCTTCCTTGCACCACCCCCTCAGATGTCTACATACCTTGGAAAGATCCCCCTGAGCCTTGTCTTCTCCAGGCTGGGTAACTCTGTACTTCAACATCACCACTGACTGGTGTTCTTCCCAATTTTGTCTTCCTCATTAGCCTGTACAAACTCTACACAGGCCCTACCAACCATATCTTGCTTGAGACTGTCCAGAGACAAGGGAGACTAGAAGGGCTGGTCTATGCAGAAGGCTTCTGAGTAAGACTCTCTAGAGGAACTGGCAGGTTTGATAGATATCCTGTCTTACATCTCAAAGATCTACACCATCACAGCAACAGATTCTGCTGTCCAGCAGCCAACGTCCAAATTCAACATTGAGTCAAAGAATGTTAGAGAATACTGACAGTGGCCAGATTTGTCAAACTGTTACAATTACCTCTGCTTACTTAAGGCACTTGCATTTAACTGACAAATTTAGGCACACAGGCCTAGAGGTGACTTCCTGGATGGCTGAACATAGTCCTGTGTTGTCAGATACAACACAGTATGTGGCACTTGAGGAAATTCAATGTCTTCTTTGCAGAAATATCCATGAAACCCCAGAATATTTCACTTCTTTAACTAGTTTGGTTTGTTTATTAAAAATTTGCTGACCATGACTTATTTTTTGTCACATAATGTTAACGGACTCCATGTCTGAATGCTTGGTTAGAGGACACATTTTGCTATCTATATATTTCAAAGCAAAATCCAGATATAAACTACCAATATCATTTGCTGGTTTAGTGACTGGTAAAGAAATCTGTGAGCTTCAACATCCTCTAATGACAGATTCTTACCTACTCTACAACTCTACAATAATGCTGCAGAGTTAAATCTGACACCCTGGGGATTTTTCAGAAGCATTAATTCCACAAAAATACTTTTTTCATGCTAGAAGTGCTGGATCCAAACAGAATCTGTTTTATTGACACAACTAATTCCATCACAAATTACCCTCATGTTTCATGCAATGCTACCAGCTCTATTTCCTTCCTTTCTGAAGAAGCTGTATTATTCAGTGACTCCAGTTATTGTTTCTGCTATGTTTTTATTACCCCTACAAAGCCTGTATAAACATCTTGCAGTAGTATGGAAAGTTCTTCCATTTACTTACCCATGTTGCTACCATTTGTATACAAACACTCTGCTTGTTTCTTCTTCTTATTGTTGTGCATTGAATTTCCTGGCTGGGATTTTTTATGGTACCTCAGTGAACTGAATTACCTACTGGACTGCACTTATTATTATGCAGAATTCTTAAAATTTTACTTCTAAGAATTCTAATTTTAATAATTGTAAATAATAACAATAAGTGCAGAGGAGAAAAATGTAGATTAGATCTTTGTTCTTAATTTATGATCATATTCAAAGTTTAGGGGAAATGTCTCCATTGTTCCTGATGGGTTTTGGATCAAGCTCTTAGTATCTGTGTTCATGTGCTTAAAATATGACAGAATGCTGTGCTTTGGTGCACAGGAAGCACCAGTTCTGCAAGACTTGGGCTACCTTTTATTTAATTTTATTATTTTCCTGTATTTCCAGCCCAGCTAAACTCTACTAACGTCTCCAGCATTACTTATTCCCACCTGCATTTCACAACCGTATACACTGTGCATATGCATACTTTGCATGAAGTTCAGAACTAGCAATACATGATTACTTTATTGCTGAAGCTTTTCCTTCACCTGCCCCCCCACACACACTATCTGCTGTCATTACCAGCTTTATCTGCCACTTTTCAGCAGTGACCTTGTCTTCTCTTTCTGCAAAGCACTGCAAGATTGCGGGCACTGCAGCTTATTAATAATGAATTCAGAGGTGTTAGTATGTTTCCAGTGCTGGGATGTGAAACATGGGGCACATGACTGATGCTCAGTGAGGAGAAGACTCATTAGAAATGAGCCATTTTTAAACGTTCACATACTAGTAGCAGTGCAATGAACTAGTGCATGAGGGATCCTTTAGTTAGCAGTAGTTATATTCTGAAACTTTGAATCTCAGCTTCCTTCCACTTGCCACAGGTGTTAACCAGTGTATGAATAAGTCATTTTTGTTTTGAATTGGTAGAGGCATTTCTTTGGATGTAAAAGATTTCAAAAGGTTTTGCATAAACAGATATTCTCTGTTTTTCTTGTACTGTGACCTGCCACAGAACCTCGTAAAAAGCAATTTGTGTTTCACATCTGCATGTCATTACTTTTATAGACAAAGTATAAAACCCAGGATCCTGCAGTTCATGGTAGCCTGGTTTATCTTTTTTATTTTTTTTTAAATTTGGCCCTACCTTTTGTTAATACTCATCACTGCAGGAATTTTTAAAAACAAAAATTACTGAATTATAATTATTTCTTAAAGGAGATTACAGTATAAGACTATTGCATATTAATACTGAACTACTTAAAACACCTGCCAAGAAAATTCTGACTTATTCCTTTTAAAGAGGAACATTAACTGTTAAAACACATCAAGAATGTAACCTCAGGAGATGTACATACATATAATAACCACAGCTAGTGTTTGGGAGAGCTGAATTTAAAACTGACCACTTTATTATTAGCTTTGTGTCAGCTTTATCTGATAGCTAGCACTGCTGCAGCCAGTGAAATAAAAAGAGCCGCTGGGAGACATAATGCTCAGCTGCCTCCTGTGCACTCAGAAGTAATTTCAGGACCACTTGCTGGTATGTGAGAACACTGAACAGCCCAATAAAATATCTCTGCTCGTATTGGCATTGAAGAACCGTTTCCCAGTCTTCACCTCACACAGGAAGTTTTACCCATGTGCTGACAAACTCTGCAAAGCCGACAGCTAACCACGATCCCATGGATCCTCCTTTCACTCACTGGACTGTGGGAACGAAAGTTCAGGGGAAAAAAATCAGGGTAACAAGAATTATTTACTAAACCTGACAAAAAGGGAAATCAAAATGTGTTTCCAGGCATTTCAAGGTACTCAAACTTGCATTAGATAGATAGGCCTAAATTTTCCTCTTAGTGAAACCTGAGCAACAGACGTAAATCAGCTGCTTATCACATTTGAAAGTCAGTAATTCTATAAAACATTATTGTAGAAGTGGTTATCTTGGGCTAAAATCTGTCCCCATCATTGCAAGGACTGAGCACTCTGGCTCTGAACTTGGCTTCCTCCACAGGGCCAACAGAACAATGTGACAGAGACACGTGTCTGCAACTTTACTCAAGAATCAGACGTGTTGAGTAAGCAGGTGCCATTTTTACACAATTTTTTAGAACTCATTTTAATTCTACTGTGACCCAAAGCACATGCCTAATTAAAAAGCTGTCTATTCAAAATTTTTGTGCTTAACCAGCATGTATCATGTAATTACACTCAGGCAGATGTGGATTAGTAGAAGAAACTATTTACATTTTATTTGTATTTTGCACATAGCGGTAAAAGCTATTTAAATAGAGGCTTTTAACTTTTTTGGGGAGAGGAATAAAATACATCCCAAAAAAATCTAAAGACCTTGATTACTTGCTGATCCAGTAAACATGAAACATTTCAGATTAAACATGTAAGCAAAGCAATAGCAAACGAATGCTTAAATAAATTCTGCTCATAAAGTGCTAAAAAGCAGGCAAATTCTCCTCCTAGCTAGCTAGTTTTTCACTTCTTCAAGCATCTGAAAGCAGAGCATGGATGTTAAAACTGCCACTTTACCAAAAAGTAATTATTTAAAAGATTATAAGTAATTTGGAGGCAAGACCACATAAAAAGAAAAAGGTCCAACTTTCAAGGCAGCCTTTTATTTACAAATTATGTAAGCCTGTTCTGTCTAGGTTTTGCTTGCAGGAACTCCTTGTGCATCCTGAAACGCCGGGTGTGAATGAACTGTGTGACAAAACATCAGTGGATCCGAAGAGCAAGATAAAAAATGTATGCCATGTTTGCACAGCTATTTGGGATCACTTTGAAAGGTGTCACTGTGTGCAGAGGCTCATGTAGAAATGAAACCCTTCTTGAGAAAAAGGAGGTCAAAATTTACAACACATTTGCTTTTGTATGTACAATATTTTGTTTCTGTACACAGAGCATGACATTTATCCAGCTAATGGCTCCTGGGAGGACGAAAGTAGCCCAACCTGCCTCCCAGCAGCCTAAAGGCATAAAGGTATGGGAGAGCATGATCTAAATAACAAGCAGCCCCCGCCCCTGCCTGGGAATCCTGGCAAAGGGCCACGTGTCCCTGGTGGAAGACATTTTCAGCAACACTGTTGACTGCACACCACTGCAACTGCTAGTACTTGACATAAACTGTCGGGAAGGAAAGAGGGAGATGAATGAGGTGAGGAACTAAATGGAGCATTTCCAAAGTGGCTGCAGCACAAAGACAAATATCTTTATATGTTGAAATACATATGCAGCTGGAAATTTCTAGTAATAGGCAGTCACGTTTTACTTGTGAACTGAAATGATTACTAGACCTTTTTTCTTTCTTCGAGTAATGCTAGCACCATGAGGACAAGCAATAACTAGTCACACAGTAAATTATTTCCTCATGAAAGTAACAGCAGTTACTTGGACACTTTAAAAGCATGTGCAAAGTCAAATTAGTAGGATTAGTGTCCATTTTAAATCTATAGAGTTACAACTTGAGAGTTCATTTTAATTTTAAAGAGATTCTGGTTACTCATTCCCTGTAACTGAAGTGGGCATTACTGCCAGAACAGGGGTAATTTTATAAGGCTGTTATCTAATTAGGAAGACCATGATTTTCATCATTGTTTGATCAATGCTGTTTTTCTTGCTACACTCACAAAGAGTGCTCATCCAGGTGCCTAACTTCAGCAGCTCCCTCTGAGACTGGTGCAAATCTGATTTCTTTATCATCCATCAGATCATTAACTTAAAGACTAAAAGCTTTGATTGTGGATTTTTTTTTTTTGGTGTGTGTTCATTCCTCAGGTCCACATGCTGAGGAATGAATGACTTTAGGAGCTGTCAGCACTCACCACCTCTGAAAATCAGTGTGCTTGTTTCAGACTAAACCACGGATGTGGAACCAAATGCCAGGCACAGAATCTGAAGATGTTGCTATGATGTATTGTTTAGCAAGTTCAATCTATTATAATAATATGCATCCAAATTCTTCCCATGAGAAATGTTTACAATTACTGTCGCCCCAGATGCTGCTGTTAACACGATAAATTTACTCCCTAACTTTATACTGAAGAATCTGATTCTGGCTAAACATCTTGTGCCCTTAATCCTGCCATTTGTAACAAACTGTTCACTAATTCACTGCTTCATCTCCATTATTAGAAACGCTACTGCTTTGCCAAACCAGAAGTTCAGAATATATATATATGCATTCATATTTGGGCGTATATCTATAGATCTATATACAGATCCTCAAATCTTACTTTATCTAGAAAACATTCAAATGGATTTATAAGGTCAACACCTTCCAGAGATAGAAACAGATACTTTGGAAGAAGTCTGGACTACTACTTGTTACTGCTTTTACCCAAAATTATTATACTTGTATCAAGCAGATTGTAAATGTAGCAAAGCAGTGAAATAATTTCCAGTTAAATAAATAGATTTTTAATAATAGTCTCCTATGTATAAATATCTCAGTGTATTAAAAATTGAGTAATCTTTGATTATCCATTCCTTAACAAATATCTCATACAGATGTACAGCTAGTATAGGAATAAATTTTTCCTTATGAGTTTTAAAAAGTCCACTCAGCCTTTAGGTTGATACATGCTTATCTTATTTATTACCCCTATTTTATCTTTTTTGGATAGTAAAATCATGAACATAAAAGTCACCTCTACTTCATAGAGTTTCTTGTGTTATTTCTATACCGAAAGGTCTACTCAATAGTTTCTCGGGCATGTATTAATATGTTACTTGCTTTAAAATTGTGTAGCAAATAGAAATAGTGGAGTTCCTTTTGGTTCTCTCAGGTTTTACTGTATTTTTCCAGGTTAACAGAGGGTAATGTATTATGAAACCTACCTTCCTTCCAAGCAAATGTTATCTTAATATCTCTAGAGCCTCTTTCACTGCCAAGCACTCATTTTCAAGGACAATATATTTTTATTCTTTGCCAAACAATTTAACACCTTCACCACTGAATAATTTATACTTTCTTTTCCAGCCCACTCCTGAACACTACACTGAGTCTAAACTACAAACTTCAGCTTGCATAATAAATTTTTGGTGAGATGAAGGAGTCAAAATCATTAACAAAAGTCGCACTAAGCCCCTTCTTTAAGAGTGCATTGTAACACACAGGAAACTCCAGCCTTACAATGGTTAGGAAAAGGTTACTTTTAACCCTTATAGCTGCATGGCAAAGAACCACATTCTCCTTTTATGAGGATTATCCAATCTCCCAGTAGGTATTCTGCTTCCTTGTATGTCTTATTCACCTTCTCTATTTTCTCTTTGGGTCTGGAAGCTTTCTGTGAGAGCAATGAGAATCTGCAGTACTCTTATATGGTTTACAGCACTGAAGAGTCACAATGAATGTGACTTCATTTCCACCACAGTAAACATTTGAACAATGATAACATCACTGGAGGGTAAACACCCTACTGCATTCTATTCTCCAGTGCAGTGTAGGGGTTCAGCTTAATGCTTGGATCCTAACACTTGCAACAAACTGAGCTGCCTTATGGATACACCAATTACTGCTCAATACTCACATCTCAGATTTTATATATAAAGGGACATTAAACCTCTGTTGTGTATGAGAACACATCATATCTTCCTCTTTAGAAAAGAATTAATTTTCTGGATGTTTAGATTTATTAATTTGTTAATTAGCTAATGAATAAAAATAAATTAAAATGGTTATTATGAATGACTGTGATCCCCTATCAGGCTATTTGCTCAGACTGAAAAAGCAGTCTCACAGTCTGCCTGTAATCTCCTAATATTTTCACTGTGAATCATCCCACGGATGGCCTGTAGTTAAAAAGCCCTTCCCAAAATGATCATTGTATCTAATTTTTCCTCAAAAGGCTATCACTTTTTTTCATTTACTTCTATACAATATTTCTACTCTCCTGACAAAGTAGGTGGTACCATCTCTCCTGAGAGTGCATTGCTTCTATGTCCATCAAAAACTGAGAGCAAGTTGTAGTCTCCCATGTGATTGGAGATAGTAGCCATAGTGACAGAAGGCAAATCATGGAAAATTTCTCTCGAGCATATTTTATGCACAACTTACCCTTATTTGTTAAGCTGTGAAAGCAGTATGAAATGGGACAGCCATTTCACAAACTTCCTCCTAAGAACCATCTGCTGCATGAGAAGTGCACAAAGAAGGGATGCAGCACATCAGAGACAGGAGATAACTAAGGATGAGCAATGGATGAGTGTGTGTGCTGTGGGATACAAGAACGGAAGGAGCAGGAGGAATTTGGGATGTGCATGACAGCAGAAGAGTGCTAGAGAAAGCAGAAAGGAAGCTGATGTGTGCTGGGTGTTTTGTTCTTCTTGGTCTTTAAAAATATCCTAACTGGCTGCATGTCTAAGAGCCCTGTCCTGCCTCAGGCAGGCACAAAAAAATTGGAGTATATTGGTGAATCCTGCTCCAAAAATTAATGTTTTAAAAATAGATGGCAATTTGTATTACAACTGCTTTTATTCTTTTTGCTTCTTATGACAGCTCAAGTATGAAATTATTAATTTTTCAGGCTTGCATGGACACAATGCTCACATACATGCCCTGCCAGAAAACAATTTCCAGACAAAAAACCACACTAAGGTGTCTGCTATATTTATAAGTGATTTTTAGAAATACAGTCGAATGATAGTTATTAATTCCAATGGGGATCACAATCAGAAGAAACTCACCTAAGGTTAAACTAAAAACCCCCAAACAATCCTAGGTATAAAAAATCAAAGCAGGAATCTTTGTCAATCTTTCTTGTTTCCACATTTACTATAGTCAAGAAGATAAAATTTCATGAAAAGAAACCCCAAATTGTCTTTATGAATTGCTCAAACCAAAGCTGACACTAACAAGAGAAACATCACTATAAATAAGTGTCCTACCAGCAATGTTAAGCATTGCTGGGTGAATAAATTCACTGTTTGTTTGACTTAGTGTGTTTAGGTTACATGAATTTTACAACAGATATAGGTGGGGAATGTGTACCTTTTCGTAGCACAATAAACCAACTTTTAAATAGAACAAGTTTTTACAATAATTGAAAACAATGTAATAAATGTTACAACTACAAAATATTTTTTTCTAATTTTCACTATTAAAAATGTATATGTTATGTTCCCAGTTAATATTTAGAAGAACAAATGACAGCATTTTCAAACTGACACTCCTTTAGTTTTTCTAAGCAAGGGATCTGAAATTGTTTAGCCTTTTCAAATCTTAGATACATAAAGATGAAACAATGAATTGATACATTTAATGTCTAGCGAACCTGGAATACTGTAAACTACCACTGAAACATTGTCAAAACTGGATCTTTAGGGTTAATAAATAAGTGAAATTACAGGTAAACACTGTGAAGAAACAAATTATGAGAAGTTCTATGATTTTATTTTCATTGAGAATAAAACTATACAGTCTTTTCACTGTCACTCAAAAAATGTCTACTGTTATCCCACATGACAGAACTACTGTAACAGCACTGTTAGCATTCCCATGGCAAAGAGTATTCTGATCAACCGGGGGCAGTGGAGGAGGTTTATGTGATGAAAAATCTGATACCATGCTAGTAATGTCACTATAGTACAATTTCTAACACTACTATGATTTATTTTATATGCTAGAGATATATCGCTTCTGAGTGTGCTTATTTGATACAGGATAAAGACCATAAAAAGAGAGGATGCTAATTTTGGTATTAGCCATGACCACATCCATTTTCTTTTTCAGATTTCACTGTCCTCCAGGATTTATTGCAATGACCTGTGGATTAAATGCTAAATGCCATAAAGCGCTCCTAGTAGAATTCATCTAAAAGGTACTTTTAGACAACAGAGGTATGCATATTTTCACACTTACATAGCTTCAGGTAGCTTCAAAAAGAGTAGCGATTTAGAAGGAGGATCAGTGGCCTGCTTAGTCTAAAAACTGGAGAACATGTTTTGGATTCTGAAGCAATCCTGAATTTATGTAACAGCAAGCATAGCTGTTTCTCTGGTGCAGTGTTGCTGATAACCATTGCTGGCACATTTTCTTCCAGCTGTGTTCACTTAGGCTCGAAGGCACAGGACAGACTTTACTCTGATAGAGCTGAGACCATCTGCCTCTATGTCCAGCTTTAGGCTGTTGCTGAGAAAGAGCACCATAGCACCAGAAATCCCTCAAAGCCAGCTTAGCACAAGAGGGCTGGGAATAGTGGAACTGATAATGTTATTTAAGTGACATGGAAATACAGAAAAAAGCAAATACTAGCAGCAATGAAGGGAAAAACCTAATGGCATGGAGAAAATGTAGGATAAATCCCTCTGGTTTCAGTGTCTACTGCCCCACATGCTGGCCAAGGAAGCTGAAAGGCATTTCTGTGTCTGCACAGTCCTTGCTTGTCAGTAGACAATCTTACAAAGAGCATGTTCCCCAAACCTACTAGTGACCCTGTCCTGGCATTCAAAAAATGATACCATTGTTAAAATGAGTGAAGTCAAAGGTCAAGTTTAGGTCCGATTGCAAGCCTTCTGCATGCACAGGGAATTACTTGTACATAAGAGATGTGCTTCTTCTCCATTGGAGTCTAGTCAGGTTCTACTTTGGATTATAATTAAATATTTTCCCAACTAGGTTCTTACCCACTCTCTGCATTTCTTCTACCAAAGAGTTTACCCCTCCCCAGCTATGAAAAGATGTAGAACGAGTACTTGTCTGTATGGTTATTTTCATATAGTTAAAGGGAATGTGTAAAAGCAAGACTGTTAAGGATGACTGATAATATATTCTTCTTTTTCACTTGCACAAATAGAATCCATTTGGGAAAGATCCTCTCGAGGCATAACAAAGATTTTGAATACCTAAGTAAGACCCAGATGTGCCAACAAGACATGAAAGAGATTAAAAGCTGTTGCCATTAAAAGAGAAATTAGTTACGTGATCATTCTGCAATTTCCTCAAATCCCTCACTTTCCCAAATTAAAAAACAGATGTGTTGCCTAACTCAAACACAAAAAATATGAGGTGTGCCTTCATTTAATGGCAAATTAATACTGTTGCATCAAATTGACTGAAATGTAAAGAGGTGGAAGAAAGAGGAATAAAAATTATATGAGCTTAATGTGATTTCTCTTTTTTTCCAGCTAAATAAGGATTTTAAAGAACATCTAAATCCATCACTGATAGCAATGCTGTAAGGCTACAGTGCGTGAGAAATATGAATTCATCTGAAGGAGTAGGTTCGATAGATAGCCTGTCCCTACAACCTGCTATTGCAAGATGCAATCAAAGGTCAAAAACGTCATGGTAGCCAGTGCCATTGCTAAGATTTGGGAGAAGAACCTGCTGCCACTGCAAGGAAGAATAAAATCTTGCCAAAGACTGTTGAAGTGGATGGAATTATACAGTACAAGGTATGACTGTCAATTGGATAGGGCTGCTTTCATAGCCACAGGAAGGCTATCAGACACTGACTAAACCAACTGACTTTCCCCTTCCATTCTTCCTCAGAGAGAGATTCTTTCAAGTGTCTTTTATGATATCAATTATATATCAAAAAAAAACTTTCAAATTGAAATATTATATATATGAAATGTTGTCTACATGCATTAGATATGTTTGCAAGCAGATTCTGATATAAAATTGTGAGATACAAATCTGATACAATAATTATCATATAATATAATTTGATACAAAATTATTGAGACCACACTTTATATTTTATCCTTCACTTTGGGGTCTTTGTTCTAGTCCCTCCTTTTTCCTGTGCTTGGTCTGGCTCTTCCCCCCAGCTGCATTCCAGTTGTGTGTGTATTCGAGAGAGAGAGAGGGAGGGAGGACTTGATGTTGATTTCTATGGCCAATGCCACTCCTGTACTGAACTGGTCAAAGACCTAGAATTAGGAAAACCTGGTTTTTATGTCAACCCAGGAATAGTGGAAGAAAATTAGCTCCTAATTCTACCTCACATGCAAAATGAGGTTAACATCTACATGTGGAAACATTTCTATGCGGGAAAGTCAAATCCATATCCCTGGCAAAGGGTGATCACTGTAAAAATGACTGCTCCATGGCATGGAGCCCTTCACTGATACATCTGTAAGAATATTTAATATGATGAAATAATATTATAGTTCATCTATCTCCCCTAGTTCCTAGCAACAGATGCATTTTTTTCTGCAATGGACTAAGTTATTTTCCATATATATAAGTGTATATATATTCACACATGCACATGTATATTTTCACAAAGAAATACAGGTTCAGCACACCTACCCATAGACATACACATAGAGAAGCACTTCATCATACACAAATATCTGCTATTAGTATTATAACCAATGTTATGTTACTATCTATTTAATACTTTTAGATACACCCAGATACCTGCACTACATGTGATATGCATACCATTGTTTTACAATGAACTATCTCTAACAGGCTGTAATTAGAAAAAGTGTTATATATTTGGAAGTGTCACATAGAATTGGATGACTCGGTTAGAACTCTGGTCTTTGAAAATGGCCGTGTAAGACACTGCTGTAAAAAGACCTGGGGTGCTGTGTGGCCTCGGGGAGAGTTGATACCTGTGTCGCTGCTGGAGCACCAGTAATGCTGCACAACTACATCCATGCCTACACATGCACTACAAACATGCATGTTGCTTTACAAACTAAGAAACTTCTCATCAGCTCTAGTAAATAGAAAGTTGACATAGCTGGTAAAAAGAGGTTATACAAAGAATGTGTTTTCTGAGCATTTTTTTCTAGGTTGGGGTTAGCTATAAGAAATTGCCAGTTTTGGGCAATTTTGCTGCAATAGTTACATTAAAAAAAACTTCTAAAAATAAAACCATTATGGTTTTGTTTCTTCACTAAGTTTTCTTAAGCTTGTATTATTTTCTGTCTGAATTTTTTGAAAAAAATTGTCAACATATTGGAAAAATACTACTTCCAGTTGACTTGATATTACATATATTACGCTCTAGCAAAGAAGAATTAATTATTCTTGTAGCAAATGAAATGTTTTAAAATACCTGCATTCAGAACTGCACAGATTATGGACAGACAATGTTTACAACACTGTGCAGTCTTAAAGCAAAACCTATCTACTTGGCATCTTGGATGGAGTAGCATTTTTGACATGAACAATTGTTCAAGTGCAATTCTTATTATTATCCTTCTTTCCCCCAACAATTCAGAACTATTTTCTTTAAATAAGCAGGAACTGCACTAGAAACACTTGAGTCTCTTATATAATAAACTGCATTGCCTTTTGATGCAATCGAGTCTGGCCTAAAAAATATACTCTGTCTGATATGTAGAAAATAATGGGAATGAGACTAAACAGATTCTTAAAAACAATCTTAAAAAAACAATCTTAAAAACAATCTACCAAAAAAACAGAAAGTGTTTTTGAACTCTGAATAATGATGTTGCCATTCTAATCTGTCTGGAAAATGACTAAAGGTAAAATGACAGTATTTTTAACTTCTCTTGTCTATGTTAGATTAACCCCCCTAAAATAAAGCAATGTTCCAAAATTATATAAGAAATATGAACATAAACGTGGTAAATATGTTGGTACCATGTATCACATGAATTTCATGTGGAATTTTACAGAGGAATCTACCCTTAAACCCTCTTATTAATTCAACAAGTTTAAATACATGGATGATTTCTGGTGCCAGTGATGAGGTCTGACAAGAGGCAGTGTCCGTGTGTATGGCTGCATGCCTTCCTCTGCAGTTGCCTGAGGACAACCAGCCTGAGCCCACTAGGCTGCCTTGTGGCACATGCACTTCTCTGGAAGTTTCAGTGGAAGAAAGTCAGACAGACTCCACTGAACAAGATGAGTACCAAGTGCTGATGCTCTGGCCAATATCAGAGGAACAAACCTAGTAACACGCCAGTGACAGTGGCATGACTAACTTTGCCCAGCATGTCCAGCGTGTCTGTCATTCCCATACAATCACAATAAAGTTTCTATTAAACTATAACCTGCACCTCTCCCTGATAAGACTTGAAAGCACTTCCAGGTTACCTCAATTTCCTCTTTTTCCAGTTTCCTATCTCCTTCTGCTGCCTGCTTTCTCTGAAATGCTCCAGCATGAAACCACCTATTTTTCCTGTGCCCTTTCATTCCTCACTGTGTTATAGTCAACCCCAGCTCAGCCCTTCCAGCTTCTGCAAAGCTGATGGGTTTGCAAGATTCAGGCCAATAACCATCAGCTGGGGACAGCCTTTGCTTATTAAGACTTGTTATTTTGTGTATGTACAGGTAAAATAGAAAAGATGATGAATAAAAGAGCAGCAGCACAACCCAGCATGCTTCATGACTCCCTATTAGCCTAAGAATTAATTCTCAAGGACCAGATCTATCAAGAAAAGGTGTCCATTATTATCTGACTTTTCCTCAGCAGTACCACAGGAGATGCTCTGTATGTATGGCAAAGAAAGTCTCAGCAAATACTGTGTACAATGATGCTGATTTCAATGCAGCAGAAATTAGTCGAAAACAAAGAATTTTAATTTACTTTCATTAGGAGCTGAAGAAACAAGCAATACAGCAAAAGGAGTGAAAGTGCCAGTGTTTAAAAGATCTGTACTCACATCACTGTTCTCAGACCTTTCCTGCAGTGCTCCTTCTCTTCTTTTCTTTAGTCCCTTGCCCTCCCTTCTCCCGCCTCCTTCTCCAAGCACATGCACATAAACACCCACTCTCCAGCCACCTCTGAGCATAAAATTACTGCCTTTTCTCCCTGCTTGCCTGCAGAAGAAAAACAAACTGTCACATCTTTAGCTCCATCCTACTCCAGTCAGTTTTCTCCCAGTCCTGCACTCAGCCTCTGGAGATGGGACCCTTGTCTCCCCCACCACCTAGTCACCCCCTGAGACTGATAGCTAAGACCTAGCAAAGCTCCTGACCTCCAGTCACCAAGAATTTGGCTCCTGTACACAGTTCTCACTTATGTGGGCATGATGGAGAAGCAGTGTTTAGGAGAGCTGCTCCCCTGTGGAATCTACTGAGGAGGAGATGAGCATAATCAAGTGCTGCCCAGGCAGCTCCCTGCTCCTGCATGCAGAAGGCACATGGCATCAGCATTGCATCCTGAGCTCCACCTCCATTCACCAGCTGAGAAGCACTGTTGCATGTGTGTGACTGCTGGAGGGGAGAAGATTGCAGAGCAGAGAGAGAAAAGGCAGGATGAAATTTTCTAGGGGCTTTTCACTTTTAATCAGGATTAACTTCATGCCCACCTACTGGTTTGGAAAGTGCTTTCAATGTTATTGAGGAATTTCCATTACAGGTTTTTAAATAAACAAGACATTTTTAAAATGTCAGAACCATCAGTTATAAAGAGGCAGTTGTGTAAGCACTGGAATAAACTTTGCTCTTCTTGCAAAAGGCTATGGGAAGAGCTGAACAGGGTCAGATGAGAGGTGCATCTGTGCTAGTATCTGGATTCCGGCAATAGACAGTGAACGATGCTTTAGAAGTGAACTCAGAACAAAATTACTTGAAATATTTCTGTAACCCCCATTCGTTAAAGGTTCACAGAGCTCCTGGAATATGATTTATATGCCTGGAAATGTTTATTCTTCTCTAATGCAACTCTATTTTTACTTATTCCATGTGTCAAATGAGAAACTCAGAGCACTACAAAAAATTGATCTACATATGATTAAGCACAGATTTCTGCTATAATATATACCACACAGTTGGACATACACAGTATTCGGCCCAAATATCTTAAGCTGAACTCCATTAGGCTTCTCTTCACTAACGTTTGTAGTAGTTATGATGGAAGTTGCTAACTGCAATAATTACTGGACTTCACAAAGTTCTAAAATGACTCTTTCTCCTTTTGGATGGTGAAATTCAGATATGATAACTAAGCCGTTCAAGCAAAATATTTGCTAGCTGTTGAGAAATTTCACATTCTAAATATACAGCAGAAAGTGTACCTTAAAAGTCACCTCTTAAATTTTCAAAGGGTTTAAAATTTGCTTTAAATTTTAGCTTTAAAATTTGTTCTCAAAGAATAGTTAAATGCGAATGAAGACCTGAATTTCTGAATTCTCAGATTTTAATACAGACAGATTGTATTTGGTTGCACCAATGTGGAGGCAGAGGTGATTATGCATTCTTAATTTATTTAATTTTTAATACACAATGAAAAAAACCTCTGAAACTCAGCTAAATGATTACTTTCTGCTTTGATAATTGAAAGGTATAATAAAGCCCTATATGTCAAAACAACAAAATTAAAAGTGGCATGGCTGATGATATTGAAAAGCAATTCTAGGTTATTAATTTTGTTAGTGCAGTATGAAGTTCTTACTTTCCCTGTCACCTCTTCATCTAGATAGAAGCTCTTTCACCCTCCCAGATCATTCTTGTTAAGAAACAAGATGTCATAATTTATTGAATGAAATATTACATGAGAAGATGATGACTATTATTTTCAATGTATATTTTGGTCTGTTCATACAAGTAGACAAATCATGTGAGATAGATGTTAATTCTATTTGATAGAAGGAAAGTTATTTCTGCAACTGCAGTATTTTTGGCAGCCACTGAGTTCACTGCACACTATTTACTTAACTGGCAACTTGCAAAACTTACAGAAATTGTCCGAACAAATGTAAGGATTATGACAATGTATGTATCATCTCTTGGCCTATGTTAAATACCCTAACAGCAGAATCTGCAGATTTTGTATGATGGAGTTCATACAAAGTGGCTTTCAGACACACTTGTTTTGCATATGAAAATATGAACAGTAAAATGGGATAAAAGTGTATTTGCATGTGATAGTAGACAGAAAAAAAATCTTTTAACATTACTTCTGCCTTTGTATTTTGCATACTGCAGTAGGTGTGACATAGTTTTAGTATCCTTGTCTATCCGTTTGGCCTTTGTGGCCATGTTTTCCATGGAGTCAGACTTCGAATTAAGAGGAAAGTGAGGCTGCACATACTTGAGTAATTTGTGTTCTAAATATTCTCTTTGCTTTTTCACCTTTACTCTTTTATATTTTAATTTACCATGTTTCTTGATTTCTCTATGACCTCATTCTCTGCTAAAGACAGCGATAGGCTCTTCAGCGCACCAGCAGATCTCCTTTCACTCTTGTTACAGAGATCAGGACTGGTGGCTTTGGTTAAACAAAGAGTATGTGTCTTGTGTATATGATTTATGTTGCATTTGTTCATAAGAGACAGGTTTGTTTAAATTATTATAGATCGTATGTGCATTACGCCTTCTCTTCCCATCAAATTGCTTCAACTTTGTTTTCTGAGTTAATAAAAACAGAAATGCTGTGGAAATCTGGTCAAAGGTGAAACAGTTAGATAAAAAGACAGTAAGGGCTGTACATGTGGAATCTTGCATGGCTGGACATGTTCAGACCTCAGCCACCTTTAATCAAACACGTTCAACTTCCTGTAGTCAGTGCTGGAATTGTTGCTCTAATGGTTTAGCCATTAGAATTAACTTACTACATAAAAGCAGATCTGCTTATGTACTCTCTCCAGCAGAAAACTGTGGTATACTTAAACGACCCAGAACTTCACCTGTTTACACATCCAGTATTTTACTGTTTCATGTAGCAAGCATGTATTACCATTCTTAGGACTGATAAACATAGATCAAATTATAGTGTCAACGACTGTGAATTTCTTTCAAAATATAGTGCCATAAACCATGCATACTATGAGTTGTCTCCTGTGTATAAACACAGATCTTATCAAAGCAAAATGAAAGATTGCCGTTCTTTTCAGATTCCTGCCACATTTCTGTGCATTATCTGGACTTGAAAAAAAATCTTTTGAAGAAGAATCACTATAGGAAAGAAACAAGTTATATGTATTATTCAATTCTAATACCGGTATATACTTCCTGGGTACCAATAATATCTGAACCAAAATATTATAAGTGGCTGAAATCAACCATCAGAATTCTTATAATGCTGTTGTTTGAATGGTTAAATGAGAGATAATTAAGCCTATTAAGTTTAAAAGGGTTTTTGCTGTTTCTTTGATGTGTTCATAAAACCACAAGGGGAAACAAATATCCTTAAAATTGTCAGAAAAGGGTTATTATTACAGTAATGAATCAATCACTGCTTACTGTAATAGATGATAAGGAAAAATAAAGCAGCCTAATAACACACATTTCTTACGGCATTGAATGAGGAATGTGGTTGTTTAAGTAGGTGTCTAATGTCATTTACAACAGCCTTGGGCATTTGAGATGATCACACAGGATTTGCAGGTATGACACAGGACTTATAAGAGACTGCAGCCTGGAAGGGCAGGAGGAGGCTAGGTGGGATCACTGGCACTTTTAATGGCACTGGACACTTACGTTTACACAATTGAATTGCACCCCAAATGTTGGCAGTCCCAGTTGTCCACTGGAGGCAACCTTTTCCTCTCTATTGACACTGTATTTGGGCATCTATGTTCCTTAACATGATGCTGTGAACCATGCCAAATTAAGGTACTAAGCCTAAAGCCTGAGACAGAAGATTCTCCAAAATTTCTAAACTATGGCAAACCTCAGGGCTGCAACCCAAGATACGAAGTCAGAGACCACCGAGTCCCATTTGTACTAGTAATGCAAAACCAGAATCATCTCATGAAATTAAGACAAGAAGTTCCCAAGACTTTTTTTCCTTATTATTCCTGTGATTTAAAGAACATTTTGTTCATTTTCAGATCTTCTGCTGTAATTGCTCTTCCAGTTTGTATAAATAATTTTAATAGAAGACTTCAAGGGAAGAGCCAAATGACAGGGCTAAAAAGAATCAATAGCTCTCTTTGTATCTCAAGGAATATTTATGCCAAGTGGAATGGTTTTAATAGGAAAGATTTGTATGTAGTGCTTAATGAATGCTCAGTAGCTTGATAGATAGGCATCATGGACTCAAGCTCTAACTCCATATCAGGCAGAACATATGGATTTTCTGCACCTTGGGGAGAACACAGGCTATTGAATATCACACCACCCAACCAAAAAAATCTTGACAAGATTCATGCAAACACCTTAGATGCAGACAGTAACAGGCGTGGTAAAAACCCCATGGATATATTTTCTTAGTAGAGGCTCACCTCTGTTCTGATTACCACTCAATGAGCACCCAACAATCTGGTGAGTATCAGAAGAATAAAAATATGAAGAAAACCCTAAAATAGGAACTATTTTTTTCTTTACTTTCTGTTTGAAGCCTCTTAAATATGATGCGGTCATATTTCAGAGCTTCCCTCTGCAACTAGGGGAATATAGACTTTTATGCTGTAAAAGTTAAGCAAGAATTCACATTTAGTCACCTTTTTGGAAAAAAAAAATAAAATTGAGCTTTAAAGAATTCTTTTTACAGAGCCATTCAGGATAAAATTGTGAGGGCCAGCAACACTGCATCAGTCTACCTTCTGAGGAAGTTGGGGATAATTTTACCCAGATACATTTTGAACAGTTTTGGCATTACTTATTTGACATATGCAGACTTTTATGACAAGAATTATGAAGTGGATTGAATGAAGTGGATGCTGTGTACTTCACAAAGGAAAAAAAAACATGAAGTGCAGCCCCTAGATGTCCGTTTGTCTCAGCTATGAACTAGCAGGGCATCTATTGGCTTCATCCTCATGCAGGGTATAAAGACCTTAACATTCACATTGCACTTCCAGTCTCAATGCCCTTTCACTCACCTCTCCTTGAGAAGCCAAATTACATTGTGGAATGAAAGAAAACTGGTTTTAGAAAACCACGTTGAGGTTTTACCACATAATTACTCCTGGTTTGGCTCACAAAAAGGAAAACATAACCCCTATCACTGGTGAAAAGAAATGTAGGTGTCATGGCTGAATAGGGAATGCAATGATCTTGGTTGTGCATGATGCAAATACACTGTTTCTGCTGTGCTTTGCACGGTTTCCTCAGCTGCCTGTGCTGGAAGATATAGGAGCACAAGCAGGGAACGTAACACAAATCCACACCGACTGGTCTAACACAGTGGTGCAGTTTCTCCAATTTGATTACATTTAAAAGAATCTCAGCTTCTTGAAAAATTCATCATATATAGGAGATTTTTATGGCTCTGGACAGTAAGCCCATGGATAGCAGCAAGGCCACGGGCCACTCCTTCCAGTGTTTGTAACAGCTGGTTCATTCCCTTTGGAGGTCTCTCAAGTGCAGTAGAAGTTCTGAGTGGTAGATGTGGGACTGATCTCTAGAGCCTAGATGTCTAGCCTGTAGGCTTCATCCTAATTCAGCTAACTAGAAGTGGAACATGTCTACACATATGGTAGTCGTAGACATCTGTCTTGTAGACATCTGTACCTGATAGCTGAGCCTTATCTTACATTTATGATTTCTTATTTCTAGAATAGCTTAACCAATAGATTGAAGCTACGATTCCTGAGAGAACAGCATGTGAAAAAGCTCAAGTCTGCATTGTTTACACTTGGAGCTGGCCAAGTGTATGCTTGGCTGATGAAAAGAAAAAGCATGTTTCCTATGTTGAGCTATGACAATTTTTCACAGATGTATATATGTTTCTGGAAAGTTCAACCTGGAATGACCACATCTATTCATCATTCAGAAGGGTCATCAATAGACTCAACTAACCACTAGTTCACCATGTCTTTGAGCTGTTTCCTGGAAACTTTCACCAAAGGAATGGGAACATGCTGAAATGTGCACAGTGAGGATCTTTCCCAAGCTTGATTACGTGGGAGTGTTTCAGTTTATCTAGTCCATCGAATAACCTTGAGAATTGTAGGAAAGTTTTTGCCTTTGCAGCTTATGCTTTCATCTGACTCAGCCACAGGCCTAAATCTTTGTTTGCCTTGGAACAGAAGTCACTCAAAATCACTCACTGTATAAAAACCTTTTCATGTAGATACAGTCTTTTACCGGTGACGTTTACTCAGCATTTTAATGAGATACAGGGGCCTCTTAAATGCGGACGGTTTTCTATTGGTAGCATGAGGCTTCAGACAAGACAAAGCAGTGTACCCTCTCAAGAAAGAATGTGGTATCAGCTCTTAGGCTTTCCTGGGGTAAACAGAGATGCTGTGGAGTGTAATGCTCATATCCAGCAGCTTGATTGAGCTCCGAATGCTAAAACATGTCCTAGAAAGACATTTGCAGTATTATTAACAGACATTAGCTCGCAGATGCTAGATTTACATGAGGACATAATAACCCTTAGGAATTCTGAAACATCTGGTAAATGGGATCAGGAATGCAATTTTGGCTGGTTTTGATGCATCCACTGAGATGTGGTTCCTCTGAGTCTGCTTGTGAGGTTTGTTGTGGGTCTGGGACAACTATAGCTACCTCTTAGTGCCCAGAACTGGGAACTGAGAGATGGTGTCAGATCACCAGGACCTCAGATATCTCTTGTGGCATCTCAGTGCACTCAGTTTGCTTCACTGCTTTAATTGTTTGACAGCATCACAGTAATGCCAAGTCACTGCCAGGCAGCTGCTTCCATGGTCCAAGGGATGAAATCCAATATTACTTCATTTTGAAAACTGCAGGTGAAATCACTGTATTGTGGTCATTAAAAGGTGACAGTAACATCTTACATAAGTTCACCCTTCTCTCTGAATAGCATTTGTATCTGACCTCTAAATCAGATTTTGAGTGAAGAAGTGAACCAAAGTTACAGTATTAGTTTTATATGAGCTTCTCTCTTTAACAATTAGGATAAAGTAAAGCATTGGTGTCTTCAGCCTGTGGCCAAAATCAGGTAAAATGAAGGGGATACTGCCTTTTCTTTCTCTTTTTAACTCTTTTCTCCATATCTGATGCAGGTCTGAAACACTAGGATTTTGCTTACCACTTGGCCAAAAAAAATACTATCAACCTTGCAACGGAAGCACTAGCAACCTGGGTGTAAGGGTGGTTATCCGTTTCATAGTCCATTGTTGAGCTTTCTCCTATGACGCCCTACTGCCACAATATGATGTTTTGATCATTTATCAAAGCCTCCTATGATTATGATCATAGCTGAAGCACACATAAATTGCACAATACCACACAGTTTGTATTGAAAGAATAAATACAATCTATTTTAAAAGTTCTATTCATCATTCAGTGATGCCTACCTAACAAGCAAAAGGTACATAGGTAATTTCAAGTAGTTTTAGAACGTAAGGTTTTAATACCTTCATGAACAAAATGCTATTGATGGAACCTGGGAGGCTTTCCTATCTCCAGTTGATTAGATTGTAAAATGGCCTAACTGAGAGAAATACTACTTCAGGAAGTGTGAAAAAGATTGGCTATGAGGAAATACAAGCACTTTGCTGAACAGTGCTTTTATAAATATTCTGACCTTAAACATCTTTTTTCAGTTTACCGTTATCATATTTAGCAATCACTTCAAATACTCATAGAAGCCATGTTAGACACCACAGTCATTAGTCTTGAGATTCTCCAATTACTTTACATCAGAACTCTATCACTCTTCTAAAAACTGAAGACATTTGAGGCCAGAATTTATTCTGAGATGTAATTTTGTACATATTGGGCTCACATAATTATAGAGTGATTATGTATTTGAATGTACATTTCTGTCTTGCATTCTTAATATAGTTGAATTAATTATCTCCAAAGAAATAAATCAATGTTGTTTCGATGCATTTTAAAGCACATTTTTCCTATATATCCTTATCGCAATCCATGACTACAATAATCATCATCAATATTATGATGACACCCATATTCAATTTCAACATCAAAATTGCAAGGATACTCTCTTTTCCAGAGAAAAGAACTCCATAGGAACAAGTTCACCAATAACCAGCCCACACTTCATATGGATTAGCAACTATACTTGAGTGCTGGGTCTAAGAATGCTAAACCATGACAAACAAGGAAAATCTCTCAAAATGTGTATTAGGTAATACAAAAATACTAGGGAAAATGATGTTCATGTTACTAATCTCCTGACTTCAGGAAGTCTGCTGTATCATTTGTTCACTTAATCAGCTAATTTAATTTTGCTCTTGGGAACCAAATTGCATTAAGTTAAAATGGCAACTAGAATTGAGAATTAAAAAGCTGTTAGACTAATTTCTTTGTAAAAAACCAATGTCATCAATCTATACTCTACTTCTTTCTTACATTTTACTTCTTTATAAGTTCTCTGTTTACCTATTTGTCAGCAGATGCTGGCTGAAATATAAGACTTGAGGCAAACTGTGTTTTTTTAAAAATAATACTTTTCACAACCTTCACACTTCCTATTTGAGAAGTCCTGGAGAGTCCTACAGAATAAACTAGAGTTCAGGGTGATTTATTCTGAACATGCAATAGTCCAAATCATTCCTTTCCTACAATAAAAGAAGGATAAAAGGAACTTTCCAGAAGAATGACTTGGGACTATTCAACCCACATTATTTGTGCCTCTGTGTTTGCGTCTGCCTCCTGTACTGTAACACACTAAAAGGATCTTGCTTTGCTGTTGTGGTCCATCCACAGTGATCTGTCACAAGCTAGGAAATCTTCTGTACCTTCACAGTGACCTTGGCCACCATGAACATAGTTTGCTGCAGAAGCAACATAAATCCCAAGCCAGCATTTTTTCCATAAAGTCTTGGTGAGAAATGGAAGGAAAAATTACGCACATGTCCCAGTAGTGATGTGCAGCTGACTATTATCTGAGGAACAGGGGTTGCTGGGGAGAGATGGTAGACAGCCACAGGGTTGTATGAACACAGGACTACAGGCACTGGAAACCAGTTGCACCAGTGTAAACCCCACTTGGATCTAAAGAACAAAAATCTTCACCATGAGTGTGGGTAAGTACTGGGACAGGAGTCCACAGACACTGTGGGATCTCTGTCCTATACAATTTTCTAAAGTCCCATGGATGAAGCCCTGAGCAACCACGAAGTTAACCCTGCTCTGAGCAGGAGGTCAGTGACTGGTGGTCCCTGCCAACTGTAATTATTCCATTAGTCTGAATGTCTTCTCCTACAGGAGCTGATGGCTGGATTGGAAACTGAGTGAATCTTCCTCCAAAAATATTTCATCCATACACAGACCTGATGTGACCCTGCAAACCTTTAAGATAGTGGTCTGCAGTCTTTACCAATCTGTGGACATGAAAATACTTCCTGTGGCGGTCAAGATCCTAACAGCAGCTTGAAATCTCCTAAGAGGAAGTTTGTTTTAATAAGTTTTCACAGCTTCTTTATTAGTAGGTCACAGATGCTTAAGTGTCCATACACCACTCTGAAAACTCTTGTTTTCATGGTTCTAATGAAAATGTTGGACCAGACTCAACTTTGATTATTTTGCAAAACCATCCTTTCTAAAGAAATAAATTTGCACTTAGTAGTCTGTGCTCTCTCTGCCTGTCTTTTTTTCTTTCCATGCACAGACTCCCCTTGAATAAACAGCCTATAAACCAAAGAACATTGTATCCCATTTTTATGTAGGAGCATGCAGTGATCTTTTCTTGCTTAAAATATTGTGAAATGGGAAAAATAAACTATGTGGCTTCAGTAGAAAGAAAAATCACAAGAAAGTTTTATCTGAGAAGCTTCTTTTCTTACAGAGCAACTGTCTTACACATTAACACAGAAAGTCATATGGAAAAATGTATGCATGCATGGAGAGAATGAGACTCAGAAATCTATGTCTCATTCAACTTCACATACAAATGAACAGAGAACCATCTTAATTACCTGTTTCCATTTTCCCATCTTGTGCTGCAGGCCCATCAGGAATTACACTCTTCACCTGGAGAAACTCATCTGGCTCATCCCCACCAATGATGGTAAATCCAAAGCCCATGTTGCTTTTCTTAAGAGTTGTGCTGAGGAAAGTCCCCTTCAGCTGTGATGCATCACGGGTGAAGAGTGGTTTTTCTACATCAATCAACACAAACAAGAAAGGCAAAAGTTCTGATCCAGTCGCAACACAGTGGAGACAGCAGATAACAATGTTGGCTGACAGCAGGTGACAGTGTATGAAAGCCAAGAAAATAAAGAGTGCAGGCATTCCAGGAAAATAATATTTGTGAGTTCTTGTATTAATACACAGCTTAAAATGTATTTCTCATCTGTGGCAGATCAGCATTTGGCAGGGAGTTATAAATACTCTTTCATATTAGAAATACATTTAGAAGTGGGTATTGTGCAACTAAAATAATTACAACAATAAAAATGATCTGTGAGGTAATTTTAAAACCTCTTTCCTAACCCAAAAATTCAGCTTTGTCTACAAAGCAATACATTCTCCATAATTACCCTCAATAAGGAAAATACCCCCTCCATTTGTTAACAAGCAGTGCTAAATAAGAGGTGAGCTTTTTCTCTCCAAACATGTGCGGCTTTGGCATCCAACAAGTGACACACACAACTGCAGTGCAACCGTCGCACCCCCTCTCCGCGTGCCTCAGGGTGCAGTGCGGGTGGTGGGGGCTCCCCGTGCCTCTCTCCCATGCTGCGTTTGGTGAGGATGGGTGGGAGGAAGGTGCAGAGGTTGTGACTTCACAAACAGGGACAGTGCGTGTGCAGTTTAAATCCTGGCCGGCAGCAGAGGACATACCGTGCAGCCTGCGCGTCCCCGGGGGGGCACACCAGCACTGGGACAGGTCGTTCACGCTGTGGGACCTCTTGGGAGCGGGGCGCAGGTGGGCAAATTTGGGTCTAGGTAAGGTTGATGAGAAGCTTTCTACTGTTACAAAGGAGAACAAGCCTCATTCTCTGGTTATAACCTTATGTTAAAGTTTATTCGTCTCTACCAATACTGTTTGATGCTTATGCAGCTCGTTTTAAGCACATTAATTTTGACATTGCCAAGAGGCTGTATTCTTGTAAACTCCTATAACACAGTACTTGAGGCTTTTAACTTAATTGATGCTTGCTAGATGAACTAGCTCAGAAACATACCAAACATCAATTAACGGTAATTTAGAGAAAGTACAATTAATTATTTCAGTGTTGCCAACCTCGGGTGCTCAGGAGAGAGTTGTATATTCCCAAGAATAGAATTTATGATTTTATTTAGAAAATTACTTCAGGGCTTTTATTGTTCTTTCTGTTTCTCAGCCTTTAGGAAGCAGTACGGTCAACTTTTCTGTCTCTTCTCTGTGCCTCTGAAGGTTAGAGCATTTTAGGTGGCTCATGAGTCCCACAGTTCTGGGAGTTGGCAGGGGAGAAAAATGCTAGGCGATAGGTAATAACATTGTGAGTATTGGCAACGCTACTCTTTTAATCAGACTATGACAAAATTGTTGTCACATAAACAGGAGAACAGGATCTTTCATCTTAACTAAGATAACTGACATGGTACTGTACCTCGGAAACCTTGGGCCTGCATAGGCTTTGTTCCAAGTTCTGCGTTGGGCATGTTATGCTGCTGTAGCTTCCTTTTTGCTTCTAGGACAGGGTTTTCAAATTGTGTTCTTCTATTTATGTGGCTGGAAAAAATTTGGTTTTGATTAAAAACGGGGTTCAGTTGGGGAAAATGATTATTTTCACAGTAGGATATTGTATGTGACTTAGGTGTGTGTGGTTAGAGAGCAAAACCATAATGAATCCCCAATGGGCCTGAGCATGTCCCTTATAATCCACACAATTTTGTTGGGGAATGAGAAATGCACGATCTAGCGCATTGCATAATGAACAGCACTAAGTGTCCTATCATTTCAATATGCTGAACTCTGAGACAGATGAATGGTTTCGATCTATGGAACTACATACTAAATAGCAGTACTGACTGACAGTGACAGTTTTGCACGTTTTTAGCACAAGTATAATTCTGTGCATGATTCACAGGTTATGAACCAGTTTTGGGCATGATTATCTACTAGCTGTAAGTGAAATTACTTAATCACGTACAGAAAAGGTAAAGCCTAGAACATAGAGTGATTTTATGATTGTAGCTTAGAAATAAATCTAACATAGGAAATAAACTGAAGATTACTTCTTTTTAATTCTGTCTATATATCTACTCAGCTGTACAGAAAAATCGAATGTTGCAGAAACTAAGTCAGATGGTAGATTAGAACTACACAGATAAATATATGAAATATAAGAAAATCTAATGTACAGAGTTTTCTTTATGTTTTACATTTCCTACAGCAGCTGAGTAAGTATAAATCTGTCATTACACTACTAATTTTCTGTATTGTGTTCAGAGCTACTATCTTAACTACATACTTTCATCATATCCTTGATTTTAATTCTTTCATTCAAAGTATGCATTTTATCAATCCTGTCCTGTGATATGTTTCACATGTTTTCTGAAGAAGACAAAACAATTTAGTAGGCTGCATCAAACAACTCTGCAAGATAGGATCACAACTGTAAATGTTCTGGGGATATAAATACATTGGTACAGAAGGGCAAGTTTTCAAACATGTCACTCCTTATTTGTGCTCACTGAGGTACTATTTATTGAGTTCTTCTGAAAATCCAATCCCAATCATGGGCTTTAGGTACTTGGAGAGGTGACCTGGGAACTTTTGAAACTCTAAGATCCTAAAAAGGGTAGAATACCTTCAGTTAATATTGAAATGACCTTTTATGCCACATTAAGCACTTCTCAGGTCCCTTGGGATTCAGATCCTACCCCTGCTTCAAAGAAGGTAAGTGGAATTGCCATTAAGAAGTGAGGTAGAGGAAAGGCAGCAAGTCCTGTGGGAGTGCAATACACCTGGAAAATCAGGATTTAGTGATCAGAGCTAATGCAATGAAAAGATTTTCAGTCATGTAAAAGAATATTTGATTTAATGACAGGAAGTAAATGCGATAAATCCTAGAGTTGCTACTTTCTTAACAGGGCTATAACTTATCCAAGTTGCTGCTAACTTACTCTTGTACTCTAAAATTTGGATTAATAGTTTTCATATAAATTCTAATCTATGCTGCAGACAGACAAAGTCCTTTTTGTTTCTTTCCTTCTTCAGACAGGCTGTTTAAGACTGTAAGCTTTCCTTTCCTAGACTTTTGCTTTCTAGCTAGACCATGCTGTAACTATCAGTGTTCAGCTCCTTAGTCTATCACAAACACAGGAACATATGATGGAATGGAGACAAACTTCATGGGTTAAAAATGGAGACAAGACAAGACTAGACTTACACGCATTAAATAGGGTAATTATCAACTACTAACATAAGCATGAAAAAATTAATTTTCATGCTACCACCTATCATGTAATATATTTCAATATTGTAAAGGAAATACCACTAGTGCCATTATACAAGGCAATAAATACTATGTAAAGTTCTGATCACCTATGATCAATTAAAATTAACCCATAAAAAGGTTTTACAGGAAGAACAGTGAAAGAGAGAGTCTTCTATGATAGAAGACCAAAGGAGATTTACCTTTTTATTCAAGCAGAATTAATTCTGATATGTAATTGCATTCTGTGAATACATTTGGAAATAAATACTAGAATGTATTAAAGATGTCAAGATTCCAGTCTTGAAATCCGTAGGCTTCATACAAGCAGAAGTGTGAAATTATGCAACAGCTAACAATAGCAGATATAGGGAAAAATATCTAGCATTATGTTAGCATTTGATATGGTTAAAACCAGGGTTGCTACACAGTGAGTTAATTGCTTCAACACAGGGAACAGGCCTTATTTTAAGAGGCTCTAAAGTGTCCTGGCCTGGTCTTCAGCTCCTTTCCAGAAGAGCATGGGTTTCCCATAGCTTTTGTGCTATATTGTGCAGATGTAATGGATATCCGAGGTCATGCTACAGATCTGCATTTAGGATCCTCAGTGTGTAAGGACTATCCTTAGTGCCATTCTATAAATGCACGGCACATCTCAGTGCCCCAGAAGGCCTTTTGTAGATCTAAGTTACAACTTACATGTGATTCTGTGGTCTATAAAAGGATGAGATTTTAGCTAACATAGGATGTGCTCAAGGAACATCAGTCCCTATGGTACTGACCTCACAGCTAGAATCTGTTGTCCACTGCCTCTCTACAGTACCTAGGTAGAGTTGTGGTTTAGGCCATTTACACATAAATGTCTTCAGTAATGGCTACCTTGAAAATAACCCATTTGTCTTAGCAGATCAGACAGGAATATTAGTAGAGGCACTTGAAGCACCACAAGTTGTTGATGCAACTCATGCAATTCTTAGCTCCAATTTATTCACATATTTTGACTGGTTTATGGTAGCATGCAGTCTTGAAAGCTCAATGTGAGAATTTCAACAGAACTGAACAACAGCATTTAAATATTGTGTCCCAAAGGAGTCAAAGAAAAGAAAATTATACTGATGATCAGTTATTTTTATCAGTCAGCAGCACTGGATTTATGCTCCTAGACTGATGAGACGTGAAACACTTCCCTTTCATGCAATTTTAGGTGCTATACAGCTTCATGCTAAATCAGAAAAATTGCTACTCATGAATTTACCTGAGAAAGAAGTTATTAGGCTAAGTAGTTCTCTTGAAAGGACATTCTAGCCTTTCATCTAGCTAATTCAACTGCATACAAAGTAGATAGTACTAACCTAGGCCTTAATGAGACAAGCCAAATGCAAGTTTAAGAGATGGTTACAAATAAGTGCTTTTGTGGTTAAAACAGAATTTGGATGTGATGAAAAAATGTATTGCTCATTGTTCATAGTATCTAATTCAGTGAGCATTTTTTATCTTCAGTTTTCCTCCTTCATTTTATACAATGCATATTAACCATAAAAGCCTAATCCAAAGACAAGAATCCAAGTAAATTCTCCTAGTGCCAGTGTGGCTGTATAGAAGAACAATGGTGTCTTTTGTTTGCTTTCTAGTCTTAGGAATCCTGCATTTCCCTCTGCAGAGAAGAAGGGGTGGTCAGTACTGCTGTCCTCTGTTAGCTCACTGTACACTAACTGGGGACAAGCCCTCAGAGGCAGGATTTGTTTTGGGGCTGCATTTACCTGTGAATTTGAAACACTGTCTCTTGTATTATGAGGAGGTACTGTCACCATCAACCAGCCTGTAAGACATCTCACCTGTGAATGTGGCCAGGCTAAGTTGGTTTTGTGTTGGGGTTTAACGTTAGGTGTGCTTTAGACAACTGAAAAACATTCTTAGGAGATTTATGGGCAGTAATGCCTACTATGCAAATTTTAATTGATGGCCAAGATACTGAGCCCTGCCACAATGTTAGCATGTCTGAGCATGTGCACCAGTAGAAAGAGTTTAATGTATCTCCTTTTATTATGTACCTTAATGTATGGGATTTTTTGGTAGTTTGCAACTCTAACTTTTGAATTCTTGCCTATAACCCACTAAAGTAATTCTGAAGATCAGAATGCCTGAAGGATGGACATTCTGATACATAACCTGTTAATCCCTGAGTCCTCTTTACATTGACATTTTTCAGGTACTAGTACTTTTTGATGACCAAAAACCTGAGATAAATTTTTCTGCTTGAGTAGCAACAGAGTGTTGTCAGAAACCCTAAGTCAAGGAGGTGAATTTTCCAGAATAATTACCTGTATGGCTAATTTAGCTGTTCTATTAAGAACACAGTGCCTAGAAATTGAGCTTTGTGTTGTAGTTAATCATCCTTAAAGAGGGAGATAATCTTTTGGCAATTAGAATGCTGAAAGACCTAATAACTCTAATAACCATATTCTCTCCATAGCCCTGTGCAGCTAAGTGCTGCTAGTTCTTAGTTTATAAATTAAGAGAAAATTGCATGAAAGTTAAACCGTGTGTAGCAAACACTTCTCATTTATGTCAAATGTCTACACCTTACAAATGAAGCCTGGACCTGCATAACAAAGCAAATGAAAACTTCAATAAAGCCTCACACCTACATTCATGAATGATTAGGAAAGGAATTGCTACTGGAGACCTTATTTAACAGAACTTGCAAATATGTTGTGAATAGTCTTTATTATCTTTACTAGTGAGACCCTTGAGGTTTTCCTTTGTTTCTTCTTTAGTTTTTCCTCTAGTCTCAGAGTATTGGAGCTGAGCATGGCTGGTCCTTTTCAGGTGAATCTGAGTCTTTCTGCCTTATAGCTCATCCTTACAAACTTCCCATGGGATACAAATATATCACTAAGCAGACAAGAAGCCCTTCTTTCACTGACAGTTTTAAAGGCCTGCAGGTAAAGTTGGGCTGGACTTGAGTGTGTGAAAGTTCATAATCTAACTATTCAGGATTTACCCACTTTTATGACATAATTAAGAGAGTTTATTATAGTCTGATTTTATCCAGTTAAAAATGAACTCATCTGTTGAATACTGGTAATAAAAAAAGGTATGACTGCCTCTTCTTAGCATGAAAAATGGAACACAATCTTTATTTCAAAGTTATTGGGCTCAGACAGCAAATTAAAGTACAGCTACATTCTACTGACTATAAAATTCCTTACGAACTTAGTGCGGCTGCAGTTTTAATGCCATCCTGCGAACATCCATTCCACTTCTAAAAACCTCTGAGCCTCCAGTAGGCTTGGTTTATCTTTCCACAAATCTTATATGTGGCAGGATTAATAAATTTGGCACTAACAGCCTTAAAGTATGCAATTGCATAATAACATCTGGGCCTGGTGCCTTGCGTCTGTTTACCCGTGGTTGGACACGAAATGGAGATAAATACTTGCTCCCTTTCTGACTGCAGTGAAGTGTGAGCCTCGCTGGTGCCAGAATGCCTTGGGCTGTGCGAACAACCGAGCGGGGTCTCGGTAAGAGATTGATGCACGGGAATTGCACAACACCTGTTACTCACCAAAACACATGAAAAACGACTGGGGCAGAACACTTACACCCAGCAGCTGCATAATTGCACATGCAGAAGTCTTTAGGGGAGGTTAAGTACAAAGAGATATGAGAACTCCAGCCCCTAGCTACTTGGGGACATCATAAAAGAAGTCAGGCATAAAAAGACAGGGTAATTTAATGGCATAATGTAGGGACTTCAAAACCTTACTTATCTTTTTGCTTGGATCTGGACTGACTAAGCTGATTTGGGCTGAGCAGAAAAGCAGATGGGGCTGCTGTCTCCTTCACCTGAGGGCAGGGAACAGGCTGGGGACAAAGCAGCAGAGCAGGTGCTTCTGCATTTGGAGAACAGGACAGGAGTCAGCAGGGTAGTGGCCAAATGCTGTTTTCATTTGTTTGTTTGGTTTTAAGGAGGGCTAGGGAAGGTGCATAGGCATCCACAAGCTGCTACCACTATAGCAGTAAAGAAAGAGGCACCTTATATCTTCCAGACCTCCAGAAATCAGATCTCTTCTTGATCTCCCTGTCCAGCTTTACGCTGTGCATGTTAATAGCATCATATCCTGGGGTTTGGAAAAACTGCATCCCAGTATCTGTCCAGAATGATCCTGCAGTCAATGTGTTGGTACGGATTCGAGAATAATGTGACACATAAACAAAAGTTTCCTATTTTGTATGAAACAACTAGAATAAATGTACTGCTTAACTTCCAGGATCTGAATTTGAGATTTTAGGTCAGGAGCCATCGTCTCTAAAGATCTCTGTTGTTTAATAAAAGGAACTAATGGATAGATATTTCTCAACCTTTCAAGTACTATCTGCACAGTCACAGGGAGTGACTTTCTGCCTCCTCTGCTATATACTTTGTGTAGACAGTGGAATGAGAACCGACCGCTGGGAACAGGTTTCACAATTTTGAATCTAGATTCACTCTGCATAAGTCTCATTTGCTGTGTTAAGCTAAAAAGCAGAGAAAATCATCTCTCCAATTTACTCATTTTATGTAGGAAGTGGCCAGAACAGGTTCTCCCTATTACTTCAAACGAAAGCTTCATGTTGCCCTTTGCACAGAGGAGTAAAAAGCATCTTTTCTTGTTTCATAACTAAAATAAAATCTGAAAAAAAAAATGAAATCAAGGATTGTGCTATGAAAATAGAAATTTATATTCTCTTATTTTCGGCTGCACTTTTATGTACAAGATAAAACATAACATCCCTAAAATTTTATATGCAGTGTATAAATAACCTGCCTTCTGGTATGAGCAGTATAAACATCTGATTTGCAGCAAGGAAGGACTACCCAGAAAATTATCTTAACTGAGCTAAAATGATTATGCTTTGCTTTATTCGTTGATTAACAAGATCTCTACCTCATTGTATATCCACAGCTTACATAGAAAATACATTTCTTAATGAATATGATCTTTGTACAAGTATCAGCTGGAACACCACCATTAAATCAGACCTCGGAGAAAGAGAATGACTGAATGCCTGAGTCACTGATTTGAGACACATTGAATATATTTGGACACACTAGCTGCATTGACGACTGAGAATTCCTGGTATACTCTCAGTTTAACACGTCAAGTAATTGTACCCATTCCTTGACAGGCTAACCACTGCAGAGGATACTGGTATCAGGTTAGACATATTAATAGGAACTCAATATTGAACTTGGGAACTTACTCAACATAATAAGTGCCATAAATGGGATCATCAATTTTCTCCCAGCCATATGGAAGCTCTGAAAAACAAAGAGTTATCTCTCTCAGTAAATGCAGTACAGAATGCTAAGATTTCTAACAACAAAACTGCGGATCTTTGCTGGGTGTTGAGGGAAATAACTTGATAGTGAAATTAGATATGGTGACCAAAGCAAATGTCAAATCTTGAGCACATACACACATACACACACACACAAACTCCCCGCAGCCACAAGTAGCAGTAACTTGAAAACTGGCATGCAAACACAGACCTCAGTCTCTAGAACAACACACTTTTAGTTGAACTCCTTGAATTGTTCCAACAGCTGTGCCAGACAGCAACTGTAGGACATCTTGTATGCCAGCACCACTGGAGGAAGTGAGGGCATTCTGTTTTCCCAAATAGGTACATAGGAAAAAAGCACTTTGCTTTTTGAGCTTTTTTCTTTGACAGGAATCCTGGAAAAGTTGGTCTAGAAGGAATGAAAAGGGTTTGCCTCCTGTCATATAAGTACAATAATTATACCTAAATGTTCTTGAGAAGTTTGTACTATTCGTCTTACTGTGATGGCAATTCCACAGCCTCCAAAGGCACCCTGTTCCAAAGCTTAGTTATATATCGGGGATATTGGAGTACATAGTAGTACATGGAAGTACAAACCAAGATATTATAGTACCTTCTGGCCATAAAACTAATCACATTTTGCAGAAATAGAGATCCCTAAAACAATCCAGTATTAACAATTAAAATGTTAAAACACTAGTTTAATAATCTTGCAAATCAGTGTGTTCATGTACAAGCAAACTGTTACATATATATTCATGTACATCCATACATATTTTATTATCACTCACACTGTATGCTTAAAAAATTATTATACTGCCAACAGAACTTCATCTTGTGTTTAAAAGGCACCACATGGATGTGATAAATACCTCAGCTGACATGAACAGGGTAAAAATGTCAGTTCCAGATGTGATGACTTTGATGGAGGAGACTCGGAAAAGGCTGGGCATTCCCATCACACACACGTATCAATTTCTGTGCAGTTAAAGACTATGGCACAATATATGGGGAGTGGAATTGATTCTGGAATTCCTTACCCTTTCTTCCTTTTTAAACTCAGTTGCACTTCTAAAGTAACTTTTTGGAGACAATGAGTACTAAACTAGACAAAGCAGAACTGATGTATCTCATACTGAACAGACAATATGCAATTATTTATGTGCTCTAAAAGGCAAATAGGCAAGTAAAGCCTGACTACCAATAGGGAGATTAAAATTAAAAAAACCCCATGTTTAGAAATTGCTTGTTACTTCTCCTCTAAACATACCTCTTTTTTGAGTGAACCTGCTTAGACTGCTGGATGCTTAGACACCCCTCAGAGAATGTTCCTGCTCCGCCTTTTCCAATACTGCAGTTAAGGATACAACTCTCTGCTAGAGACTGGCAGATGAGGAACATCTCATTACTTTTTTGCAATGAAAAGCTCAAGGACTTTCTTAATGTTGATACTCAATTTTTCCTATCAGTCTTAGAATATTGTTAGTGTCGAAATCTTCACAAGACTGCATTCTGAACAGCTTTTGTCAAGGCTATTTTGATATTGTCACTTCATAGAAATAAATGCAGCATAAGCTATTTAAGCAGTCACAGAATCACAGAACAACTGAGGTTGGATGGCACCTCTGGAGATTGTCTACCTAACCTCTCTGCTCAAAGCACGGTCACTTAGACCAGGTTGCTCACGTCCATTTCTAGTTAGCTTTTAAGTATCTCCAAGGACAGAGGCTCTGCAATCTCTCTGGGCAACTTCTTCAAGTGTTTGGTCACTTATAGACTAAGAGGCATTTTCAAAATCTCCTGTATTTCAGTTTGTACCCTTTACCTCCTGTCCTGTCACAGGATACCGCTGAAAAGAGCCTGATTACATCTTCCTTGCACCTCCCTTCATGTATTTATTTAGTTTGGTAAAATCTCCCTTGAGCTTTCTCTTCTCCAGGTTAAGCAGTCCCAGCTCTCAGACTTTCCTTATCAGGGAGATGCTCCAGTGCCTTAATAACCTCAGTGGCCCTTCACTGCTCTCCTGTATGTCCATGTCTCTCTTGTACTGGGGGAGCCCAGAGCCGGATCCAGAACTCCAGCTGTGTCTCACCACTGCTGAGGAGAGCGGAAGGATCATCTCCCTTGATCTACTGGCAACGCTCTGCCAACTACAGCTCAGGAGGCTGTTGGCCTGCTTTGTTGCAAGGGCATGTCACTGGCTCATCATCGAGTCACCAAGCATTAGAAAACCCAGGTGTTGCTCTTTCCAGACCTGCTCAGAACTTCAGCAAAATCTGTAGGCAATTGACTCTGCAATGATTCCCACAAAGTTCTGTATATCCTGAGACAAGACTGTGGAATGTTGTCGGTAAATACTCAGAAAGAAAGCAGCTGCAGCACAAATTCTGTAGTGCCCTGTAGTAAGTTTCATTCCCAATGCATTCATGATAAACAAGGCTATAATTTGTTACAGAAAAAAGAAAAAAGATGCTTTTACCTTACCCTATGGCACAGAACAAGTATAAAGTACTAGTTTAAATACTACAGGTACATTCTATTTTCACGTAAACTTTCAAGGTTTTCTTCCCCTAATTAACTTAATGCTGCTTTCACATCTGACCATCTAAAATTACATTCCCTTAGAGAAAAGTGAGGCAGGTACTGGCAAATCTGTACATAAAAATATACACAAACACACACACACAGATAGGTCCCTGTCCCAGACTGAATTAGTAAATGGAGTTTTTTCCAACATGAAATTGAAGAACAGAAAGTAGATGTTTTGCATAAATTTAAAGGTAGGTATTTTTCTCTAAATATATACACTTTAAAGTATATAGATGCATAGGACATATTTCATTTTACATATTTATGAAAAGTTAAAATAATGTGAGGATTTACTATTACCCTATTGGCCTATTTCGTCCTAAAGTAATACGTAACTATCTATGAACTAGCACAATTATTGAGAAGGCAAATGGCAAATCCCATTTTCCAGTGTAAAAGTCTGTAAAAAATTAATGAATTTGACATATTATGGTGAATCCACTTTTAAATACATGGATTCAGAAGAAGGGAAAAAAAAAATTACCTTTGTGTTTCATAATAAACTCCATCTAAGGCTATGGTCTAATTTCATTTTTCCATTTGAGATGCAGCCTGTAAGCTATGTTTAATTAATATTCTGTGTTGACCAGTAAACCGGAATTGCTAGAGCACGAACCCCAAGCCCCCTGCCCACCACGTGTGGCAGATAACGTTAGTGGAGTGTAGTTTGCTACAGAGCTTCTGTTAGAACAATCTTCTGCTACGTTTGTTTTCAGGAGCATTGCAATTATTTTTCATTACATTAAACAGCAGCATCTATTCCATTTTTCACTACTGAAATGAAAGATTACAGGACAGAAATACTTTAGTGCTTCATAAAACAGGAAGCTAAACATTTGCCAAATTAGGGGTGAGGGCATTACAGTTTCTCTTTTACATTTCACTGTGCCCAGGGCCCATCATGAGGGATGAGAGTGAACAGGAAACATTTATAGAAGAGAATTATTATAAAACACTAGTGAAGGAGATTACTGTTGGCCACTGTGATGTGAATTAGGAAGAGAGCTATAAATTCTAGCATTCTCTGGTATTCATTTGTTTGCACTTGTATGCTAGTTCATGTACAATATCCACAATCAACAGTTTCATGGTTACTATGCTATATACGAAGTCTTCGTTTTCGTGAGTTCAACACTTCTATCATTCATGTTTCAATTCTACTGACTTCAGGAGGGTTTCTCTGTATAGAAAGAAAATAAACCCCAACAAACTACCCTTTATTTAAAATCTTCAATATCTAGCATTGAATGGCCACGGATTCCCAGTGGAATCACCCAGTGGAGGGCCTGTTCAGGAATGTTTGTAAAATCACCATTTAAAAATCAGTAAGAGTTTGTGTAGCATTTGGCAATGCTGATACCGAGTGGATGGAAAGGTGGTGGATAATCTGTACAGTATGGTTATATGCTCCCAGACAATTTGCTTTGTATTTTCAAAAAAAAAAAAAAAAAGGAAAAATAGAAAGACTAATAGGAATTCAAGTAACTCACTTTAATAATCAATGGTAGTATCTTCTCATCACAGCCTGCTTATGCCAAGGGTCCAGACACTTATTCTGACTGCTGAAAGCTGTTGTGCTTGAGAATAATTTTTGATGGTACCACTTTACCTTCTCTGGGAATGGTGGAAGGAGTACATTTTGGATCTCAATGTGCCAAGATAAAAAAGCATATTACCAAACCAAAAGATTAACTTTTACGAAGGTTATGGAGTACAAACTGTATTAAAGAGTCATAAAAACCTCTCAAAGTCTCAGAACAACAGCCAACATTGTGTCACTTCCCTACAGACAGGGTGGAAAGAAAGAGAGCATACTGAGTTGGCTGCAATCAAAATATTTGCATAGTACAAAATAATAAAGTATGAGAAAGAAAAATACAATATATGCCTGCTGTTACTGAAAATGCTGTCAATATGGATGTGAAAGCTGTGGAAGTCAACATGAGTTTGGTTCACTTGCCTTGTTAACAACCAGGCACAGGTCAGGAATCCTTTTCTAACCTGTACAAGACTTCTCAGAAAAATATTGTATCTTTCCACTCAACAGCCTGTGTTTGTTTTACCTCTTGCTTCCTCTCTCTTTTCTTTCTCCCTGTTTCAAATTCAGCTTTGCCTTCTCAAGTCAGTTGCCTACTACAAAGACTATCAGGAGAGCTGGGTTAAAAGTTACAGAATACTGTGCAGCTCCACAGCCCAATGCAGTTGCACATTCTTCTTGTTTCTTCAAGAGACATAATCTTTGCAAATATTTATCTGTAAGTCTAAACCAGTGTTCCTCATTGCACGTCTTACACAAAAAACATTGGCTGCAACACCCTAAGGCACAGCACACAGATTACCAGGGAGTGGGTGCTGCTCCTCGTATGCTGTGTTGCTCCCTCAGGAGCAGAGGGCTAGAGATGGCTGGTTTGAATGCTTTTGTTAGTACACACCCACACTGCCTGGATGATACATGAAACAGACAGAATGCTACTGCTCCTGAAAACTTCTGTTACAGGTTGCCATAAGGAAAGAGAGGATAACTGCTGACTGAAAATCAGTATTGAACTTACTACTCGCATATCTGTGTGAATTCTGGTAGGTCACCTACCTGCACACCATCTGGGAGCTCCAAAACCTGACAAAAATATCAATAGGTATATGCTATTGTAAGATCCTTTATAATACCTCAGCGGGTTCCTCCACTTAGCCAATGTTTCAAATGTCACTGATGCTGACAAATGTGCCTGAGCTGGAAAATGCAATTACTAACAGGGACTTCTTTGCGCTAGTGAACAAATCAAAAGCTGTGGATGAACAACTCCACCTCCATGGCAAAACCAAATTCACTTTTCCTATCATGGAAGACCTGGAAAACTTAGGGAATGCACCACCTCCAAGCCAAGCCATGTAAGATTATTTTTAATTAAACTTGTGTTCTCCAACTGCCATTCTCATACCAGCAAACTTCACAGTCATGACTGTTTATGTTCTGTCTGTAATCACAAACCATTCATGTGCAATTTATTCTCATGAATAAAATGACATTATGCATCATTTCTACTTGCACAATGGAAACAAATGTCTAAGTAACATTCACATCTGATATACCCATCTTCTTCCTTCTGTGCAGCTTATTGTGACATGTTACATCCTTAATTGTGCAGAAAGTAGATTAAGAAATATTACTTTCAATTCAATAATAATTTCCCCCAGCATTGTTACCTACTGAAATATTGACTACAGTAGGGATATTTTTAACATTAGGTGTACTTGATCCCTTTGACATTCAGAATTGTGTAAGGTCTAATCAAGGTTTGCATTAGTACTGTGAAAAAGCATCAACTGAATTACTGAGTTTTAACTATCAAAAAAGAGTTCTTAAAAGGCTCGTTAAATTAAGATAGAAAATTAAGAAAACACAATTAAAATTAAATTAGGGGAAAAAGTACCTTATATGTTGAGAATTTAGTTCGGTTATTGTAGGCAGCGTCTGAGATGTTTTTCTTAATAAAGCTTTATTGAAGAATGCAATTCTCAGCAGTTTAGTGGGCAATAGCTGAAGCTGGACAGAGAACCCTCCAAGCTTACTGAAAGGTTCAAACAAACTGCAAAAACCCTATTTGCTGTGTATTTAGAAATAATAGATTTAAGGAAAGCAGAAATAGAAAAAAAAAATTAAAACTTTTTTCTGTCATCAAATCATGTTATCCTTTTGTCTTGTTCTCTGTCCTTACTCCTGCGTTATTTGAGCTGAGTACTTGGTTTTTATTACAGAACATTTTAAACCAGCTTCTTGTTGATCTCATAGTTCCCATTAAAGTGACTAATGTTTTGTTGGGGAAACAGAGAGCACTAGGAAACACTGAAAAATCTCATTTTTTAGGTACAGTTTCTTGACCAGGAGACTGGATATGAATGCGTCCAGGTTTCCAAAGAGTAACTAAACAGCTATGTGCTTTAGCTTCCAAGGACAGCTTGGGATAGTTTCTGAATTCTGTGTTAATTACATGCTACCTCATTTTTAATGTAACAAAGGGTCACTGAAATTCTTTTCCTCACAACTCTTAGCTTTAAACTAGCTAACATGGGCATTGCTAGGAGTTAAGTCACTTCGGGATGTATCTCGGTGCAGAATGTGAACCTTGCATGTCAAGGAGCTGCGATGGCAATGCCAGCTGGTTCAAAGTTCAGATGTGTACATGAAAGGGACTGTCACCAACACACTCATTTTACCAGCAGAAAAGCAGCCCGAACTGCTCGCTGCATTGTCAATTTGTATTCCTGAAGTTCAGCAGATTTGCTGCACGCGACATATAGCTCCCACGTGCAAGATTCTGCCTTTGAAATTGATTTTATTAACACAGCTTTTTTATGCTATATTATTTAGACTTTGAAGAAAACAGACTGAAGAGAAACATTCTTTTTGATCTTCTGGATGTTCAGATCTTTCAGTGCTTGTACCTCATTACTGGCTGTATCAATTCAGCCTTGTTACAAACCAGTGTTTTCTACCTAATTTCTGCCTGATCTCATGAAGCACAGCTTTTCTTCTATTTGCTTTTCAGTGTCTTCATTTACTTATATTATTTCCACTGCTGTTAAATGTTTAACAACATACCCTGTGAATTTATGAAGTTAGTGAATTTACTGTTATATAAACTAAAATCTTCAGTTTGGCTACTGACCTAAAAAGACACACAGAAGTATGTGGCTACTAACAGTGCAGGCTAGACCTTACCGGAGGCAGCTAGGTATTCTATGACTAGTACCTCAAGTTCATGTATAAGCTTCAGCATACCTTAGCTAGCTGTCACCTCATAAGCTCTGGGATAATAAAGAATAAAACCTCTATTATTCTGTAACAAACACAAATGATCTATTTTTAATGCCATTTTCAGCACCAAATTTTACTAAAGGGGAAACAGGATTACGCTCAGCCTTTCCTCACAGGGCAAGTGCTCCTGCTCCTGACCATCTTGGTGGCCTTTTGCTGAACTCGCTCCTATGTATCGATCCAGTTTGTTGTGTGGGGTCCCAAAACTGGATGCAGAATTACAGATGGAGTTTGATGAGTCAGTTCCCAACCTATTGCAAGATTTTGTTCCTGCCCGGGTGCAGGACTTGCATTTGTTCTTGTGGAATATGACAAGGTTTCTACGAGCCCATTTCTCCAGCCTGGCTAGGTCCCCCAGTGGCAGCCCTGCCCTTGACCATGGTGACTGGTTCCCTTGGCATCACCTGCAAAGTTGACTTTGTTGCCTCCTTCAGACTGTACATAAAGATGTTGAAGAGGACAGACCCTGCTATAAACATCTGCAGTACTCCTGTTTCACAGGCATTCAGGTATAGTATGGCACATCAACCACTACCCTCAGAGCCTCACCACCCTATCAGTTATTTACTGGCACAGTTCTCCATCCATCCAGGCTTTTAACACCCTAAATGTGATACACGAATGTTATGGGAGGCAGTGTAAAAAAATCTTGCAGAAGTCAAGGCTTCCTCACCACGGTCTCCCTTACCAGCCTCTCCTCTGATCCTGACACACAGACTCTCAACCAGCCAGCCGTCCATCCCATAGGAGAGCTCCATACATCCAAGCTGTTCCTCTGCACAGAGGAAAAATTCTTTTCCTGATCTTCCCCTCATCACCTTTCCTGGTCAAACAGGTTACTTCAAAAATCAGTCAGATTTTTAAAAATAACAACACCATAATGAAAATGTCAATCAACACTAGAAAACATTTTTTTTTCATTACTTCATTTGTCTCATTGGGCCTTGAGAGTCTCAAGTCAATGTTTCAAAATAAAGCACACAGCATAATGCTTTCTACTTTATTTTGTTTTGTTTTTTCTGTCTTGTTACTATACTAAATGGCAATTACTTGATTTCATGTGACAGGCCAGTGAGGCAAATCTATAGACATATTATAAAAAGAGATGGGAAAATGTAGCTTCTATAGTGATAATGAATAAAAAACCAGGCAAGAACTGTGTTGTATGCTTACAATGAACTGATTATCTGTGGATGGTCCACAAATAAAAACTATCCTGTCCAGACTGTAAAACTGCAGAGGTACATTACTGTACATAACCTGCAATGGCCTCAGAAGCATCAGATATTGACCTTGGATGGAAATCTCAGTGCAGATTAAAGAACTAGTCCTCTGATTGAGTACAAGACATCTTACATTTCTGTATTTTATTTCCAAGTGGCCAATGAAGTTGCATGAAATCAAAGAATCCTCCTCAAGGTACTTCCTACATGATCTGTTTCCATGACTACCATGCTTTTTAGTAATATGTTTTCACAGTTCTGAACAGTAGTTGAATGTATGTAATGCAGATACATTAGTTGTTTAGATAGTATTTGATGAAATAGATAATTCAATACAATTGATGAGGGAGATTACCTAGCCCTGTGGAAAATTCAGGTTAATACTGCAGCAGCTGAGGCAGCGATTCTTGGTTTATACTAGTGAAATAAGACTAGAACCTGGTTTTGTCTCCTCAGTGGCTTCATTGCTTTGTTGAGGGTGAGAACTTCAAAAGCCAATCTTTTATTACTTTTTGCTATCTTGCACTTGAGATAAAAAGCTGCTTCAGTTGCATGCAACTCCTTTCTGAAACTTCTTGTCATAACTTATTCATCATTATGCATTAGTTATATTTATGAGGACACTCAAATTGAGTCACTCCATACTTTAAACATAATGTTAAAAAATCCCTTGGCATTTGAATGACAAGGAAATATGTACGAATTCAGAAGCTTATTTTTCTTTATTTGAATTGTAATGCCATCTGCCAAAACTATCTCTTGGTAGGGTTTTGTGACAGCATCAGAAAGGAACTTTGCATGTGAAACTTTGTTAATCTACCAGACACGTTTTGTTTGCATTCATAAGGGCACTTTGCAAAGGTAGTGTCCAATTTATACACAGATTTGTCACAATGACATAATAATCAGGTTTCTAAGTCACTTTTCCTTTAAGAATTTTAACTATGTGGAATAATAACAACACAATTAAGATCTACCCATGTTTTCTTCATGGCTTTAAACTTAAACAGGGGAACTTTAGGTTAGATATAAGGAAGAAGTTCTTCACAGTGAGAGTGGTGAGGCACTGGAATAGGTTGCCCAAGGAAGTTGTGAATGCTCCAACCCTGGAGGTGTTCAAGGCCAGGCTGGACAGAGCCTTGGGTGACATAGTTTAGTGTGTGGTGTCCCTGCTCATGGCAGGGGGGTTGGAACTAGATGATCTTAAGGTCCTTTCCAACCCTAACTATTCTATGATTCTATGATTCTATGTTTCAGTGTTCAGTAATGTTGGCATGTAGTAACATGTTATTGGAAAAAAGAAGAAAAAAAGGAAGGCAAAGTAGTGCTTTCATGTTCATATTCACTATTTTTTTTCTATACTGCCAAGTCTCCTTCTTCCCAGTGCAAAACCTTCATATGGGTGAACAGAGTAGTAACCTAAACTCTAGGGAGGGGACCAAGAGGATATTGTGTTGGAGGAATAGGATGAAGGTGGAGATGGACAGAGAGACAGAAAAAGACAAAGAGGAGGCTATGGTTCTTAATGCATCTTGTTTACTGCTAAGCATGTGCAAAACCCTTCACACTCTTTTCCCAAAGAAAAATCCCTCTATTTCTCCCAAGAAACCCCAGATCTCCTTCAAAGACAAACTGTGGTCTAGTCCTAATTCTTCCAAGATCTAGTAGTTTTTTACCAAAAGAATTTGTCCCCCCTTGCCTCCTTGACACTCCGTCCTTATAGCCCCAGTAGTGATGCAGCTCCCCTGAATCCTGCTGGGCAAGAGCACCTCCACTACCCTACGTAAACCCAGGTCTTCTCCATTCCCAGAACTTCTGAGGAGGAAAAGATTCTAAAAACAATCAAAAAACTACTGTGGTACCTCATAAAAAGCATATCTACCGCAGTTAATGGAAGAAGAAGGTGTTGGCTCACTTTTTTTTCATTCATGTTCAGCAATAGCCTTTATCATAAACATCAGCCCAGAGAAATGAGGTTTCTGACTTTCACAATACCGCTATACATAATTTTGGAATGATGAACTGATCTACTTGTTATTCTGACAGAAAGTAACCTTTTCCTCAGTGTATGCCCTTGTACAGGTATAATTAATTATTTAAATTAATTACATTTAATTGTGTTTGTACTTAATGGTTGAAGGTAGGTCTCCAAAGTGAAGCTGTACAAACTCAGTAGCATAATAACAAATCTTCAATTTAAACTCTTTCTCTGTTAGTCTTTTATTTTCTTGTCTACTGTTCTCCAGTCTCCTCAGCTTCTTAAATAAATATCAAGGTCACTGCAAGTGCTTAAAAGAAAAAGAGACCCTCCACACTGCTTCCCTTACAATGTATCCCAAAAGATGTATGGCCTACCACGAAGTTGGAAATGGAAAAAATAAACTGTGGCAACATTTGTTTTAAGACTGATTTTGTTGTCATTGTCTCTAACTATGCAGGATTGTAACATAACCAGGGAAGAATAAATAAGCACAGAACAGAACAACTTTTAGTGGCTGGTTATATTTCTTCTCAGTCATCTGCAGTCTTCATAAAACTTAATAAGCTGTACTGGCCATCTGCAGGCAGAACTCAGAGGATGGGGATTTTATTGGGACTTCTTTACCGGACAGGTGCAGAGACTGTAATTATTATCTTAAATCATTATCTTAAAGTCAAGCAGAGGTGGAATGGACTTGATTTGATATCTCTCTTGATAGGCACTCCTGACATTTTAAGTGTTCATGTTTGCTATGTCCTGCTGTAAAATGTAATGTTGGCATTACTGTCCATAACCTTCAGATGCAGCAGAATGGCCTAAATTAATTTTGTTTGTAATTTACAATATATTCATTTTGTGCACTAATCAATAACTAGTTATGTTTTTCCTCGGTGAACTTTACTTATTTTGAGGAAAAATGTTATATGCTTACAGAATACGTGTGCTCAGTTCCTAAGTTTGCCTTTTGTGCTGAGCTGTAGTCAGGTTTTGTGGATTTAAACCAGCGCCTATTTTCTTTCTTGGTACATAATTAGGTGCTAACGTTTCACGGGCTTGGTTCACATCTGGGTCACTGGTCTGTGCTTACAGAGGAAGATTATTTCTGTATCATGGGAAGAAGTAAGCCCCCAATCTTTTATAAAACGTCTTACCAATGAGGAGAATTGAATGCTACATCCACTTTAGGTGCATATTTTTCTCTGCTCTACTGACGAAGTCAGTTGTGCCACTGCCATGTTTGCAAATGGCTGGGTCTGAGGACTTGCAACACCTGTGGTAGAGGCAGTCTCTGCCAGCTTTTTGTACACAGTGAAATGATAAAAATGTATTAGTTTTTCACTTTGCAGTTGCAGTCATAATTACACGATGCAGCTGGTGCTGCAGGAAAACCCGTGCTGTTTAACAGTAAAGGAACTGAAGTGGAAGGAGTGAAGATGGTGTTGCTTTGCAACTGTCTCTTTTTTTATTTATTTTCTCTTTAGTATCTTGTATTCCTTCTACCATTTTAAAATGAGTAGATGATGAGAAAGGGCAAAGGGAAAAGGAGAGTACAAAAGATGAGTGGAAATGAGTGAGAGAAAGCATCAGTGTGAGGAAGTCGTGAATGCTCCATCCCTGGCAGTGTTCAAGGCCAGGCTGGACAGAGCCTTGGGTGACGTGGTTTAGTGCAAGGTGTCCCTGCCCATGGCAGGGGGTTTGGAACTAGATGATCTTAAGGTCCTTTCCAACCCAGACTGTTCTACAATTCTATGACAATGCGGGGAGGAAGATATGCTACTACAGCTGTCACAATGGCTGGGTAAGTCTTGCTTGGACCAGCCCTGAATTGCTCATTTCCCTCCATATATTACTGTCTCCTCCTTCATTTGTCAGTCCCTTCTCTTTTGCCAGTTCTATTTCCTCCATTTTTCTCTTTTTTAAATTTATTTTTAGCTTCCTTTGCCCCTTTTTTAAGATTGTTTGAGTCAGTAACAATTTTGGTTTCCTAAAAGTGATGGAAGACAACGGTATCTCCTGCTAGTTAAAACAGGAACAAATGCCTGTGCAATATGTACCATACAACCTAAAATGGGAGAATGTGTTTATAACTTCTGAGTTTGCAGGAGCTGAGTCTGAAGTCTAGAAGAGAATGGGGATTGTATAATATGGTTTTAAGATCATGAGCTGGCTGCTCCTTTTATCCCCTGTGATATGCATATGTAACTCATTAGTGAGTGCTTAGCATGAAGAGGATTTTATAAGATTAAAACTTACTTAGACAGCAGTCTAAGGTTCTTCTGAGAGTATTTCCTTGTCTTCCTTTAATAAAGGTAATTAATGCCACTCAGTTGTTTTAGAACCACAGCTAAACAGGGTAAGAACGGGCTGTATCAGGTCTGTCAAATTTACATTGTCCTAGAAAGTCTGAAGCTCACAACACTTAATCATTATGGCTGGAGGCCAAAGCTGCTCTATCACTCCCCTTCTCAGCTGAAGAGGTGAAAGAAAACATAATGAAAGGCTCCTGGGTTGAGGTAAGGGCAGGGAGAGACCACACACCAGTTACTACCAAGGGCAAACCAGACTTGACTTGGGGAAATTAATTTATTACCAATCATAGAATCATAGAATAGTCTGAGTTGGAAGGGAAATTCAAAACTCATCTAGTCCAACCCCTCTGCAATGAGCAGGAATAGCTTCATCTAGATCAGGTTGCCTAAAACCACATCCAGCCTGGCCCGGAATGTCTGAAGGGATGGCACATCCAGCACCTCTCTGGGCAATCTGTGACAGGATTTTACCACTCTCATTGTAAAGAATTTTTTCCTCACATCCAGCCTGAATCTCCCCTCTTTCAGTTTAAAGCCATCACCCCTTGTCCTATCAAATCAGAGCTGGATAGTAAGAAATGAAAACTCAATCTTCAAAACACCTTCCCCACACCCCTCCCTTCTTTCCAGGCTCAACTTCATTCCCAAATTCTCTAACTCCTCAACCCCAGAAGTGCAGGGAGACAGAGAATGGGGGTTATGGTCTGGTCACCACACATCTCTGCTGCTCCTTCCTCCTCATGGGAGGACTCCTCACACTCTTCCCTGCTCCAGCGTGGGGTCCCTCCCATGGGAGACAGTCCTCTGTGGACTCCAATGTGAGTCCTTCCCACGGGCTGCTGTTCTTCACGAACTGCTCCAGAGTGGGTTGCTTCCATGGGGTGCAACCCTTCAGGAACAGGCTGCTCCAGTGTGGGTCCCCCCACGATCACAGGGCCTGCGCCTGGGCTGCTCTCTCCATGGGGCCACAGCCCCTGCCACAGCCCTGCTCCACTGTGGACTGCCCATGGGGTCACAGCCTCCTTTGGGCATCCCCCTGCTCCAGTGTGGGGTCCTCCATGGGCTGCAGGTGGAGATTTACTCCACCGTGGACCTCCATGGGCTGCAGGGGACAGCCTGCTTCACCACGGGATGCAGGGGAACCTCTGCTCCGGCTCCTGGAGAACCTCCTGCCCTCCTTCTGCACTGACCTGGGTGTCTGCAGTGCTGGTTCTCTCACATATTCTCACTCCTCTCTCTGGCTGCAGTTGCTGTTGTGAAACAACTTTTTCCCCTTTCTTAAATATGTCATCCCAGAGATGCTACCACCATCACTGATGGGCTCGGCTTTGGCCAGCAGTGGATCCGTCTTGGAGCTGTCTGGCATTGGTTCCATCAGACACGGGGAAAGCTTCTAGCAGCTTCTCACAGAAGCCACCCCTGTAGCCCCCCGCTACCAAAACCTCACCACACAAAACAAATACACACTATTTGCTCAGATTTCCAGTCTTGTAAGTATGACAGTATTTGCTTAACTCAAAACATGGGGACCTCATGAGCAACTGCGGTCCTACAAGCATCAAGGGCATTCTCATGTCCCTTCAGAACAAGGCTGTTAAAAGCAATTGGTGTCAGAAAGTACCACTGAGCTAAACTCTGCCCACTTGTCAATTTGCAGGTCAGACTTCTGCCATTTGGATGTTACCAAGGTTCTGAAATAATTTAATAAAGTGAACCAAGACAACAGCAGTTTATAGCAATCGATCACGAGTGTCCTCATGCACGCTTAGTTACAACAGCGAGTGGAAAAACATACTGAAAATGCAATGAAAGTAATGAAGAATATTTTGCTAGCTTCAAAATCACAGTAATCACCAATTCTCAATCCTGTCTGTTCACACAACAAAGTCTGGAGGCTGTTTTGACCTGAAACTGACAGGCAACAACACCTTCCTTGCTGTAGCAAAATAATTCACTGCAGCCAGATGACAATTAGCACCGCTTCACAGCTCCAGCTACCCCTGAATGATTGGAGCTTGTATGCAGCCCTCCTTTGTTCTCTTTAACCATTAATTTTATGAAAGTTTTGCCATCTCCTTTAGGGATCTTTCTTCTAACTGTTAATAGCAAGAGGCTTATTTATTTTTTTTCCCAACAGGAAACATTAAATAAAATCTTTAAAAGACTGGAAATTTTGCTGTGGCTTTATTGATGACTGCGCTATTCTGTGCAATCACAGTGGTCCCTCATGAGGAGAAGCTTTCAATAATGGGTTCAAATTGTGATGCAGAGCATATGACTTTAGTACAGATATTGTTAGCTTCTGGCAAGTCAAGTTTACACTAAGAAGCCAAGGCCTTTCTTTCACGTCTCTGCAAACCTGAGATAATCCGTTTAATTCAACAGGAATGAGAGAAGGAATACTTAGCAGAGCAGGACTAAGGAAATACAGACACACATTATGGGGAAGTTGCCACAGTAGAAATACTCCTGCCTGTGGACACAGGGATTTGCACTCCCACTTGCAACAGCTTTCTGGCCCTGAGTGGCCTTTGCATCCACCTGCTGCCTGGCCCTGGTGGGATTTAGCTCTGCCCCCCAGCAGAGTTTGCTTCTCTCCCAGTGAAACTGCACCAGTTTCACTACTTCAGGGGAGGTAGCAGAGTTTAATGAATGGTAATTGTCCACTATTATCTTAGAAAACAAGAACTCTTGATAGATGGGGTTTTCTGTCTCATTTTAGCTGATCTAACGATCGGAAGGAGATAAATCCTTAAAAGAAACTATTCCTATTCCCTTATAAGCAAGCTTGCCCACTCATCTTTTTAATTTTTGATAAATTGACAACATTTGTGTAATTAAGGACAATTAAAGACCATGACAATAAGAGGAAAATACATAATTGAAAACAAAACCAAGGACATCAGCACTCGATCTTGTGAGAATAAAATATTGGATTAAAGAAAGGGAAAATTCATTCAATTACCGCAATATGAATGGTCTTGAGATGCCAAATATGAATAGGAAATTCAATTTTTAATCTATCTAAAAGTGTATGTCTGTAGTCTTTGATTTAAACTCATGTCTAATGCAAATCTTATTAAAAGAAGAAAATGTTCTGAAGAAAGAAAAGAGAGCAGAATAAAAAGTATGACCTTCTCCATTCTCCCCTAAAACAAGACCTTAATCTATTAAGGATAGCACACAAAGGCCCTTAATAATTTCCCTGGATCAGTTTTTACCTCTGTATTTTATTTCTTTTTTTTTTTTTTGTAAATCTTAATGGATATTTATGATAACCTTTGGTTTATCTAAATGCCAGAAAACAGGAATCTCCGCTGAAGGTTCTACTTTAAGCATTTCATGTTGCCTTGCAAAGAGATACAAGCTGACAAAATGAACAATAGAAATGAAACAAATGTGCATAAGCAGACATTGAAAACAACCAAGTTGTTGTATATAATTTTCAATTAGGATAGTCTCTTTCCTGTTGTCCATTCCAAACCATACATTAGACCAACAACGTCTACAAATTATTTTTCACATTTGCCAACAAAAATACCTTTTAACTCCATTTGTATGCAGTTGATGCAAGATGAAAATGATCAAAATAACAAAACCAGACAGTGTTGCCATATGCTCCAGTACAGAAGCAAATTATAGTACATTAACACCCCATCACTATCATATAAAAAGACTGCAAAGATAAATGTTCCCTAAAAAAATACCTACTAAAGAATTAAAAGATGGACAAGGTAGTAGTTTTAAAATAAAAAATACAAAATACTAATTTTTCTCCTTTTCTCCTTCAAAATTCCTCTTTCTTTCAACTCTTTCTTCCCATCATTACTATTGTCACAGATTCTCTCTTTAGTTACTTTAACTGTTGTTAGAGATCTTGATGTCATCTTTTACCAGTGGCTCCAAGTTTATTTTTCTTACAGTTAAATCTTCCAGGAGCTATAGTTTGAATAGCTCAAGAATATGCAAGATTCTTATGTGAGATTATCAAAAATTCACAGCCCACACATTAGTGGTCCTCAGAGCCTCAAACTGCAGCATTATAAATGCTGGTCTGTCAAAATTCCCTTTTTTTGTCAATATGAAACATGCAATTTCACTAATTTAGTATTTTAATAAAAGTCTAGATTTTCTTATTTCAACCCCATTTCTTTTTCCCATCAGAGTTTATTTCCCCTTGAAAGAAATCTGGGATTAAGGTAGGCTGTGCATGTTCTCGCTATGTGTGGGTATTATTCTGGAATAAGAGCATGTTTTACTAGGTTAACTTTCAGCTGAATACTGAACACTTCATGTATACACAAAGTTGGAACATTAAAAATAAGCCAAAAATAGGAAAAGGATGAAAAGTCCCTGTATTCAAAGTTCTGCTTCCAAAGTATATAGATCTCCTTTCATCTTCAGAAGAAGGAATAATTACTTATGTGCTAATTCTTATAAACTCTAATGGAATTGCAGTCTTCAGCAGAAGTGAGAAAGGAGGGCTGAGAGAAACATGACCCAGTGAAAAATGCCCTTGCCCATGGCAGTAGGTTGGATTAGATGATATTAAAAGGTACCTTTGAACGCAAACCTTTCTATGATTCTAGTGATATTGGTAATATGAATGGTTATGTAATGTAGAAATGCAGACAACTCATCTCCACGAATTCCAGTTTCTCCACAGGTGAGTTACTTTTCTGCTTTTATTGTGCCTTCCCACCTCCTCTTTTCTCTCTGCAGTTTCCAACCTGTATCTGATAAGTAATCATTTTTTGCAGATCCCCAGCTCCATTCTCATACACCTTCCCTCAAATGCCATTCTGTGGTTCTATTAGGGCAGAAGACATTGGCTGGACCTACCAGGTCTTAGTCTAGAAACCTGGATTATAATTTGCCAAAAATATGAAAAAAATAATGTTTAAAGAACTGCACAGAAGCAGACAAAGGCAATGAAAGAGTACAGAAAAAAAAGTGAAATGCACAAAAAATAACATAATGGGTGAAATTAATTTAGCCTCCATATTTATTTCTCCTTTTGTCCATTTCAGCTCTAGCCTCTGATTCTGGTTCCAATGATGTGTTTTAAGTCACAGCCTACTCAGGAGGCACACACTTTCTCTAAACACTTTTGTGTTGTTAGCTGCCTGCTTTTACTGCCTAGATCTTTTTAATTTAAATCATTTTAACTGAAATTTGTTGCATATTAAAGAGAAATTTGCTTTTCTCTTTCACAAAAATATTCCCTTAATCCTTAACTGCACATGCCATCTCATTCAAATCTAAGCTATAGGACTTTAATCACACTCATATACCCAGTAGGTTCTCTCTAATCATGCAGGTAATATTTTATTTACCTATTCAAGTTCCAGCTCATTAAACAGAGCTATTCTGATGTTTAAGAAAGGAGCAGAATGTGAAAAAAAACCTAAAATCAAACATCCAAATTAAGTATAAAAACTGTAAAATTAAGACAAGCAAAATGGCCAATTTAAAATTCTCTCATTTAAATTCTCTTCCCAGGTCCACCGAAGCCTGCTGATTTTTCTCACTATGAACTGAGGAGAACATGCAGAAGTTCCATTGAGCAAAAGGGATGAAATATGGCCCCGATTTGTAGTGTGTAAGCCCAAAGACCTGCAGACACATTTACAATACTGGTGTGAATGAGATAACTGAAGTCCCAGAAACAGTCTAGCCATAGACTTGGCAGCACAAAGCTGCATGCAAACTAAATTTATCCTGCTACTTCTGATGCAGAATAAGACCTTTAAGAGCTAGTCAGGCATCCCCTCAACATGTTCTGAAATCTGGTTTTATTCTGTTCACTGCATCGGAGTTGTCAAGAGATTTCTTAGATTGGAAGTTCTTCTAGGCAAAGATCAGCTAACACTCATTTGTTTGGTAACTACCAGAAAAAAAGGCTGTGTTTTATGCTCTGTGACAGTACAAATTAATACTCATAAAGCTATAGTAGCAACAGGTCAGGTAGTGTCAAAACATACTGTTTGCTAAAAACCCACAGTAATTGAAAATTACTGTTTCTGGAAAACTTCTAAGCAAACACAATAAAGAAAGAGAGGAAGGCTGTTGTAAAAGTTTTTGCCTGATATATAAAATAAAAACAGCTTTAGCTACAATAAACAGCAAACCAGAAAACAATTCTGTATTCTTGTGAGTAGGTTGGGATGGAAGCAGATGGAGAAAATGATAAAAAATGGGATGGGTGGTATTTTAGCTTCTGAGCCATGCTGTTGAGCATTTTTGCTTTTTTGAGATTTCCAGGACATGCAGATATGTTTCTATTCAATTAAGGCTGAATTTGTGTCTAGTTACAACTCAGCATTTATTAAATTGCAAGGATCCTTATACTCAAGAGTTTATGTGCTGACTTCAGGTAAATCATAGTTCTCCGCAGCATCATCCTCGCTACTGAGGTATTTTATGTTTGTTCTTTAAATTACTTGCTTAAAGCAGTTTTTTTTTTCAAATGTGTAGTTGAATAACTAATTTCTCCAACAGCTTTGCAGAATATTTTCCAAATGAAGTGCCAAGTCTGGTTGCTGTGCTCAGCTTTCCTTTTCCACATGGCTACTGATATGTGGATATTACAGATTACTCCAAAATATCTACAAAATACAATAACATTATGTTAAGAAGTATTTAGACGTGGTAGACTAAACTGTGCTTGTGATTCACAACATTAAAAGCAACAGAACATCTGAAAACATAACTGCACTTGGTTTTGAATGTGGAGCTGTTATTACTGGTGGCATCATTAACACAGTGCTCCAAGACTGGTTGCTACAGCTTGTACTGACTCCTTTGGATCTGAGCCATCTCACATTAAAGTCAATGGAAAGGGGATATGCTTGCACTGAAGTTCATCAGAAATGAACTCTTGACATTTAGAACTGTCAAAATTGTATGTATTGGCTACTTAGTTTTCTAAAAGCATAGATACTTTATCTACAGAAGCAATGATTATCATAAGAACTGCTGGAATGCAAAATCAGGGATATTTTCAAAGGCACAAGTGGCAGTCATGTCCTTTGCTCCTATTAAAATTCTCCTTAAATATTCCCTCTAACAGCATGTTTTGCTCCTATGGGGGGAAGCCATACTCAAGTGAAAAATTGGAAAATTTTCCCACTTAATGGGAAAAGGAGCAGCTTTATAATTTCTTTTCTTCAGACTACACCAATGTTCTTACATCTCAAATAAGGTAAGCGAATATTATTATGCTTATTTTTGCAGACTGGGATACTGAAGTGCAAAAAAGATGGAATTTCTCATAATCACACATTAAATCACTGGCAATGTATGGGACAGAGTCCAGAACTGACTCTCTGTGAACCACTAGAACACAGTATCTCTCAGCATGATTTAAAGAGCCACCCTCAATCTCAGGAGACAGCTTTGTAAAATACAGTTTTGCAAAAGGTACTCGGCAGGGTTTCAAATGTAGTACCTCTAATTCCAATTTTTTCCATTCATCCTATTTCCCAGGTTTTGGACTTAGCAACAGGCTTTGGGATTAGCTCTTGAGAACCTTGAGTTTCAGCCAAACATGGATTATGGATCAGATAATGATAATTACAATTAATAATGTGGACAACAGTATTGGAAATTGAGAATTTACCAAAGAATTAATTTGTCACTGGAAGTTGGAATGATGTTCTAAGAAATCATAATCCATAACAACGGACGAAAATATGAAAAAGACAGCATCTATACTTAATAATATTTGTTCTGAATGGAGCTGGATGAAAAGTAATTTTGCCTAAAGATCATAAATTGGTCAGTCCATAACTATTCAGAAATTGAGAAAAAGATTCAGGATAGATTTAGCTGCTGATATTATTTTCTGCATGAGATTCCTAAGGAATAATATTTGTTTAATTTAAATGCAGAGTGCAAGTACTCCCCATCAATATGTGGCCTTCAAGTTCAGGGGACATTTGAAGCAAACTTCCCACTTCTCAGAAGTACTTCCTTAACTGTGCTCAGTCAAAGAGCAAAGATTTTAATTTGCTTTTGCTCTTTCACTTCCTATGAATATTTATTTAACAAGGTAGAACCTGGAGTTCAAATATTTTCCTATAAGAGGAGCATCCTCCTCACTGGGCTAAAAAATTACACATGCTCTATATTTTTCATTGTGTACAAAATGGCAGGGATTAAGCACAGGAGGGATTAAGAAAGCAGTGATGTACAAGGGCCTGGTGTTTAAACCTGTAACCAGGTGAACCTCTGCCCACACTAAGACTTTGATGATTATGACGGACATGATTAACAAAATGTCTTTTTTATGTTTAGTGTCTTCCAATACAACATTCAGGATTTATTGGAACACTGCGATATGTAAACGTGTCATTTCTATGTTCACATCAGCTGTTTCTTGCAAGGTAATTATAACCACTTAGTGATTTGTTGCACTGTTCCTGAAGCCTATTCTTTCCAATCACGGAGCAGAAATTTTACATGTAAAGCTTTGGAAAATGGGTAAATTTTTATGCTAGGTCAAAATTTCAAAATTTATCTCTGAAATACAGTGTCAGAAAAAACATTCTCACTGAAAATGAGAGTTTCTAAATGTTGAACCACAATATTTGAAAAAGTATTTTCTGCATATTTAATTCCATGTAAAATTATGTACTGCTTATAGCCACTGTGTAAGCAGAAAAATGTAACTGCTAAATTAGGGGTTCAATTATTTTCTCTAGTACCATTAGACATAATTCTATGAGCTGCTGACTATACAGTAATATTTTCTCAGCCCTGTTACTGTACAGTGTTTCAAATTACTACACTGGAATCTGTTTATCCAAATGAAAATGAAAAGCAAATGATGAAATCAGAAATGACCATGATATTCTTTATAATAGATCTTCCGAACAACAAGATATATCTTGTGTTGATTCTGTCATTAAAATAGCTGAAAACTTTCAATGTTCATGAACAGCTGCTTAAAAAAGACAAATCCTGATCTGTATTTTTCATTCTCCTGAATGCAGGAGAAAATGGTAGATCAAATCATTACTGGGGAAGTGTTTCAGCCAAGCTTTACAGTTGACATTTCTTCAATTTTCTGTCTTCATCTTTTCCCCAGCCTATTATGGCACTTATGTTACATTCTAAAATTCCTGCAAAATATAATGTGATTCACTTTTTCTATTTTACAATGCAGTACTGACTTGCATATAAATCTTTAATTGACACGGTTGCATACTTACTGCAGCTACACTGGAGTGCTTGGTGGAAATGAAAACACTGCATATATGCTGGATGTAAAAATTGTAAATTTGAACTTGGGTAACCAGCATGTTTAATAAACTCTTGCACATCAATATCTGAAAACACTGAATGATGCAACAGACGGCAATGGCTTTGTAGCAAATTTTTCAATTCATCTGGAATTCTTAACTGTTGAAATGTTGTATTCCTGGTGCACAGGCAACATCAGCACACAGGATCACACAGTATTGCAGAATGCTTAAAACTAGCAATCCCTAGTGGATGCTTTGAAAGTATGGTACCACGGTATTTCTCTCCATACTAAAGCACCAGCCAAAAAACAGTGGAGACTTTGGAGAATAGCAGGTGATCAATGAAACTATGACAACAGTATTATGATAAATTCATCTCCTGAAGAGCATCTGTACAGGCACTTGAATTGTTAGTGTAGCATGTAGAACATGGAAAAAACTATATGCATTTTCAAGCCAAAGTTACGGTGTATTAAGCTGGGCTCACTGCCCCAGTAAGGCAGTTACACAGCTCCAGAAGCAGAGGTGTCTCAAGAGCAGCCAGACTAGAGTCTGAACAGAGCAGGCACCCAAATACATCTGCATCTGATTTTGTGGATCTAAAGGCATGCAATGCTTTGTGGGTCTCACTCTTGACCTTTAGACACAGGAGGCCTGGTTTCATAATTCAGTGGATCTTTTCACAGTACTACCTTTTTAACACTGACATAATTTTTTCCTGTTCAGAAACATCAAGCTGGCAGAGAACCAAATGGAAACTAAAACCAAACCAAAATGAAAGAAAAGGAATCTTAGCAAGGCAGTGACTGAGTCTGTACTATATCTTACTGTAGAATATATTAAATTTGAAGTTACAGCATAACATTACCATCTTTAAAACCTTAAATAACCTCAGCTAGAAACAGAACTTCAGTTTTTGCAGACATTTTTTCATGCAAAGCCATGCTGGAAAACAACCTTATTTAAAGAGTTTTAACTCAGTAGTTTTACAGTTCTTTCATAAAAGAACACAGAATAAGCCAACAAAAGAAATAAAATCCTGCCATGGTATCTGATGCTAACATCTCCATAATACCGTATCTTAGAAATCTACCTGGTTTGTCTTTTTAAAGTAAATGCAGAAGGATTTCTTCAAATATACTTAAGGACTGAAGTATGACTCACTTCAATTTAGGATCTAGAGAGAAAGCAGAAACTGCAATGCAAAATACCGTCGGTAATAAAATGAGAGTTTTAGCCAATAATATTCTGGAGTGGACGTAGGTTAAGCAGTATGTGAATGTAAGCAGGGATGGTTCTCCTGTGTACAGCTGGGTCAGGTAGATTTAAACAGATCTAATCAGTTCCTGTGGCGTCACTCTCTGATCAAGCAAAGGAAAAGAGGAACCACGAAGGAAAATTGCAGGGAGATGGGTCCATCCTACCAGGGCCATATTCACCCTCAAACAAATGGCAACTGTATCCTAAAGCAACCAGCTCTCTATTCTGTGACAATTGTGATGACTAAAATGGGATGGCCAGGCCTAAGTGGTTCTCCTGGCAGCACTGCAGGCAAACAGGAGAACATTCCTGCGTAGGACAACAGCCTGGAAGACAAGTTGTCCATGGAGCTGCTTTGCTGTGGTTTGGAAGAAGTACCCTTATATTGTAGGTAGCACTGGTCACAACTGCTGCCTACCACCAGTCTGCCAGAAAACTCCTGTAATAACCTTCCTTCTACTTGCTTAGAACTTCTGATAGAAAACTGAAGTCAAAGTAGTCCAGCTATTCCCCAGAATAAGGTCAGAGAAAAATATCTGGGACAGTGATAAAAAAAAATAATCAATATATCTTGACTGAAATGCTGTAAGAAAATAGCTGCTTAGGAACAGCTTAAACCTATGAAGAGACTGTCTTTATCTCAAGTAGGGCCCTTTGTAGCCTCAAAAAAATCACTGAACTTTTCAAAACCTGCACTTTGCACATGGCCATTGTCCCAGCCAGGTAAAATTTCTGCAGATTCTGTCTTTGCACACACAAATCTGATGTGATTCACATCTGATGTGAATCTTTTCAGCACAACTTAGCATAACTGTACTGCACACACACTGTTCTCTTGGGAATGGGATAACAGAGGGAGAAGTGACAAAATCACAAGTGATTGTACTTGTTCTTTTGAAGATAATAGAATTTGAGATACCTGAATTTCACCATTCCTTGGCTGCTGGGAGCACATGTAATACAGAATATCCAGCCCCCTACTAACAGAAGACCCTATAGGGTAGCATGCAGTCTACAGCCACAACCAATCCACCCTGCTGAGCCACTTTGCTCACATGAAAAAAGTCTTGTTCTCAAAGCTACTCTTTGCAAAGCTGCAGATGAACCCTGTGGATAGAAATATTTTGAGTTTTAGGGATTTTGTTTGTCTGGTTGTTTTTTTGTTTGCTTGAGGTTTTCTGGGTTTTGGGGGTTTTTTTTGTTTTGTTTTTGGGGTTTTTGTTGTTTTTTGGGTTTTTTGGTTTGTTTTTTTTTTTTTAGTTTTTAGTAAAACATACAGAAAGTCGTAGTAAAACTTGATTTTTAATACTGAAAATTTGAGATGAGGGTCCAGAGATTTGAACTCACTACCCAAACAATGAGCATCACCAAACTGGCGCATGAGAGTGCAGGTCTTCAGAGCTACATTCAACTACAGCAAGGTAAATAAAGCACCAAACTGCCCCACTTTGCCTTTTCTTCCTGCAATTCCTTCACTTTGCAAAAGAAGGAAAAATCCCACAACCACAAGACCTACAGAGCTTTGATTTATGCCAGAGTATAGAAAGGCCTGACCTCAGTACTCAGTAAGAGTCTATGTGAAAAACACTCATACTCATGTAATAAAAGGACAGTATCACAGTCTACATGAACAAAAGACCCAAATTGAAATTGCACAAGAAACCCAAGTTCTAATGCGTTCATATTTTCAGGAGGACGTTTCTGCCATCCTAACAGCATTATTTTAACAGCTGTTTTTTTCACGTGTGTGTGTTCATATGTTGAATTATATTACCTAGGCCAAAGTTTTGTTCTGTCTCCAAGTGCATAATAAGCTTCAGGAAGATAATTAGCACATGGCAATTTCCTCATACCTGAGATTTCTTTCAATATACATTCCACACCGGTATGCTCACAGATAAGCCAACCTACTTACAAAAATCCTGTTTTTCCTAAAAGCTCAAATGGAATTCAGAGAGTGAGATTAACATTGCGGTTTCTGCTTTTGATTACTTGGTAGCATAAAGATACTGCAGGAAATTAATTATTATATACAGCTACATGGAAATAATTTACTCTGAGCAAGGATACAAGTTTTTAAGGTACCTAGAAGATAGAGCATACATCTCTGAAGGGTCCAGAATATAGAGATATGAAAGCTGAAAAAGGAAAGCAACAGCTGTGTATTTATGCATGCACATATATTTTTATATATGCACAGTGACAGAAAAGGATACTGGACAACTAGATCATCTATAGGTATATTAAAAGTAGCAACTGGGCTTTAAACAGGTTTTAACCCATTCAAACCACCACACTACAACACTTAAACCATTCAAACCATTCAAACTACTACAGAGTAGTTGAATCGGGTAATTAAAAGTAAAAAGCAGATAGTGGATTCTAATTCTTTAGAGATTCCATTAGATAATTAAATCCAACAGCTAAATAATAAGGTTTTACTGATTCTATTACCTGAGATCCACATAAAGCAATCTGACCTCTATATAGAAAACCTGTTAATTAATCTCATTCAGCAACATGCTTAGCAGGTAAGTAGCACCAAGCAACCAGCAATATAAGTATAGTTAGCACATTTATTATGTAAGTAGCCCCAGGCATTAATTATTTTAATGCCATTCCAGCTTCTTTTCTGATACTGAAGAAACATGTTTAGGTTGAAATAGTGATTTCATAGTACAGTCAGCTAATAAAATTGATTTCTTGACATTGGATATTTACTTCTCAGCTGAATAAGTGTAAAGGTACACAGTTGTTACATCAGTTTCAGTAGCGCTAATAAGACAGTTCCTCTTGAGCTGCTGCAATAATATTAGTGGTTATTTTGGTGTTGCAAATCTATAGCAATAATTTAGTTTATGCTTTCACAAAGTTTAGGAAAAATCATTACAAAGAAAATCTTATACCAAATGCTTTGGACAAAAACATGCCTTTTCCTGCCATCTTATATAGGCACATGGAAATGAGGTATGCCCAGTGCTACAGAATGTGTGGTCACTGGCATATTTACTTGCTTTGGAAGTTGCCAGAATTTCAGTCAAAGCTCCATAGGATTTTTCTGGTACAAAAATTACTAGATTCTCTGTCTTACTCAAAATATGATATTCCTAAACCAACATCGGTTGTTCTCACAATGTAGCGTAAAAGCATATGTTAGGCAAGGTTTAAGACTGACTTCACCACCCATCTTTTTTGCTTTCAGAAATGCCCTAAATAACTGCTCTGAGTCAGCCCAGATATTGCTGCCTTTAAGCTGGAACTTTAAATGCATCTTGTGCTTTTGAGTATTGTTGATGTAACACTTATGAACAGACCTAAGGACAGGTCCAGGAGGTCTGCAACTGTTCAGTAGCCTCCAACCACGCCATCCACCTGTGAAGCAATACTAGCCAATGTGGGTAGGCTAGATGGCATACCATTTATCCTAGGAAGATGCTGGTACCGCCTGTCACAAGGATGCATACAGTAGGGTCTTACTCCTTTCATTCCATCACTCCTACCTTTCTTCTGGACGTACATGAAAATGGCAGCCCAGCATCATGTTATCCACTATCACATTTCATCTGGGAATAAGCTTTTTTGGGAACCACCTGCTGCCAGTCAGCTGCTATGTGGCACATCAAGCTACAGCTCATCAGCTATTGCAACTGCAGTTACCCTGGAGGAAGCATCAGTGCTGCAGTTGCCCACTTCCAACATTTATCCCTTTAGCACCATTGCCTCCTATCCCCTACGAGCTTTGGAACTATTTCTAGAAATAGCCTGAGAAGTTGGACTAGAAGCCACTCTGGGACTTGTGCCCCTGAAACACCCAAGCCCATCAATAAGAGCTAGATCCACCACAAAGTCCAGCTGGCAGGTAGAGAAAAAGCTTTTACAGCGGTCTCTTCCAACTTTGTGAGTGGAAGAAGATTAAATGGGCAAATACTTCTGCCTACACAATGGAATGGGTGTAGAAATAGCTTGTAAGACTGCATGTGGTCCAGGGCTATCTGTAATGCAGGACAGATGTAGACAAGGCCATTGATCTTCAGCACCACAGTGGAGAATTTAATTAGTATTATATAAAAAGGTAGAGGCAAATTAATTCTATAAAAAGGGAGGTTGGAAAGATAAGAACTGGTTTAAATGTGGGTTGTTTTACAAATGGATATACAGAAAATAAATTGAACATGTTTATCTTCTTTCTGCCCATTTAAGTAGGAAATTTAAAGGCAGTAAATTTAAAAGTGACAGAAATAAATTCTTTTTATAAGATCTGGGGAACTCAGATCCACAGAGTATCACTGAGGTTTGACAGGATTTAAAACAGGTTTAGCAATTTATAAGTATAATGAGTATCTGCGACAATAACTGAAGGAAAAATATCCTTCAGATTGAGGTAGTATCACAAGTTTAAGAGGAAACTTCCTCTAATTCAAATTAATCTTTAATTTCCACTCCTGGGTTCCCTGAAGCATCTGACATCACTGGTGTTTATCAGCAACAGAGTGACTACACTCATAGCACAACATTCTGCAAAGCAAGACCACTAACTTGAAAATCCCCAGATTTCTGTAAAAAGACTGTAATTTCTATTGTAAGAAATAGCCACTAAGAAAATTTTGTGTGTGTGTGTTCATTATGTGATTCGGAGGCATGTTGTGAATTGTCTTTGTCAGTCTTTCACTAATAAACTCTCTCTTTCCCAGGCTGTAAAAAGAATGTTCACCAGTAACACTCTACCAGTCCCAGCAAAATGTGAGACACAGAAAAGGCAGCATGCAGGGATGCAGGATGCTGAGAAAATAAAACAGGAAGACATTATTGTGGGCCTGAGTTTCTTTCATACGCTTTTGTGATGCTGTCCCAAATGATTGTCTTTAAAAGCAGCAGGGCAATGGAAAAGAACCTTTCATTTTTAGAATAAATTATATGCAAACCCAGACATGCAGTTTAAAGGCTTCTATAGCTGAGTATTTGATGTGTATTCAGTTTTTAAATAATCATGTTGAAGTTGCTCCCTGATGGCTATCCTTTGTGAGTTACAAAAGTGATAGTCCAGAATCTTTCTCTTCAAACAATATTTATATATAATATTTCAACTGTTAGAGCTTTGTGAAATTTCTACCTTGGTAAAGGGACAACAAACTGTCACCCCAAGTTTCTCCTCTAGGTTAGCAATATTCTTTTCACTTCCTGTTCCAAAAAGTTTCTTTATTATATTTCACTAAAATACTCTAATATACCACAAGGGGAACTTTTACCATTATCCCAGACTGAAACCCTGTTTTATTTTGTAGACTACATAAAACACTCAGATTCCTGAACAAATGGTAGAACAAAGCTACGCAAATTAGTACCAATCAAATACTTCCAAATCCACTTTACAGTTACGACAACTAAACAATTCACTAACCAATTAAATCAAGAAAACAAGATTGCGTGTGTCCATTTATTTTCTCCTTTACACTATTCTTCCAAAAGCCAGAATTTTAAAGATTAAAATAATTTCTCCTAATGGCAAACTAAGAATTTAAGAAATCCCACTGTAAGTGTATATTCATGCTTTCGAAAGAGCTCACCAGAAGCTTACATTAGTGGTTCCAGGATGTCCCAGCTTTTTTTGTTTTTTTCTTACTGACAGTTTTACTTCCTGATAAAGAAATAAATCTTAGTACTCAAATAAGCATATTTTGGTCTACTGCAAATCACATATCACATGTTGACTCTAATCTGAAAGTTAAGAAAGTACATCACATGCTTGGGAAAGCAGGTCTCATGCATCTTAGGATACTTTTACCCAAACACTTCCCAAGCAAGCCCGCTCACTGAGTTTGATTTATTACATACTGAACTGCTTCATAGCATTTGACTGAAAACTCCAGAGACAGCCACTAATCTATTAGCGTACACACACATCTTCTCCCACAAACTTTTACACAATTAGGCCAGGCTATAAATTTAAACATAAGTGCTCATTATCTTAGCTACACAAATCTTTAGTTAATTTTCATACACCATTATGGAATATGGGTCAACCTCATTATTTCCCATCTACCAAGAACAATTCTTTCTTCTTGTTCATAAAAGCTGAATGCCATAACCTATGAATTAAACACTTGCCTTGCATTCTATCTATTATTATTATTATTATTATTTCTATGCAAGTTCCTCTAGAAACAGGACTTTTTGTTCTATGCCTGCAAGTTCAAAGCCTAAGGTGAAACGTCACACAAATAAATATATGTGATTAAACTAGAACCTGGCAGAGGCACAAACCCAACACAAAGAGCTCAACTCATGAAAAAACCCAATAAGCAAGCAGGTGCTCGGCAGTTTTGGTGTGACCGAGTCACGCAGAAGATGGGGGTGAATACCAAAGGGCAGATCTTTGCTGATGTACATTGTCCGAGCTCTGCTGCCTTCTACAGACCTGTCACGGTTTACATCAGCAGAGATATGCCCTTGAATACTTAACACAAAAAAAACAGCTAGCCATGGATGTGACTTAGAAGCAATGGTAAAAGGTGCAATACTGTAACAGGAGGTGAAAAATTCCACCTTAAAATCTTCGTGATTTGCAGGAAAACTGCTAACTCAAATTCCAGATTTCTTTCTAGTTTCTGTATTTTTCTTTTTTGATGTGTAGATTTTAACTAATAACTCTGCCTCTTGTTTGAATGGAAGAAGTAAAGACTTTAGGATATCAACTTGTTAAAAACAATATAACCTTCACTATTAACAAAGCTTTATTAATAATAATATGAAAACTGTGGTGTTTTCTTAACAAGGATGAACAAGAACGCTCCAAGCTCTAGCATATTTCAGCGGTGCATACAGTTGTGTAAAGTCATTTACAAAATGAGCATTTTAACACCTTACAAAAGTAAGACCTGCATTTAAAAGCTTGTTTTCTGCAATTTTAGAGCCAAATCTTTATTTCAGAGCATTTTCCTCCATTTTCATAGAGGTCTGTCAGCTGTAACGATCCTATACACAATAGGGCTATTGATTTTAAGCTTTCATCATCCTGGTAACAGCGTGCATGTTTCATCTTCCCGAGGTCCAAAAGTTAGGGATGCTAAGTGCCAAATCCTGTGAATTGCCTAGGTTCCTAACATTAGATAATGGGGTATATGGGTACATAAGTACTGGTTACATGAGAGGTATGTCCTGTAAAGGGAATGGGATGTAGCTGTAGATGTTGTCCAGGATGACAGCACACGGCTGACTCTGAAGCCTTGGCTGCAGTGCATCTCCACAGCCTTTCCCTGCACTGGTATCTTATGTATCCCAGTTCCAGCAGCCAGGTGGGTTTCCCACGTGGACGTGGCCGGACTGTGCTGAGAAAATCTGAGAGAGGAGCAATGGGGCAATGGGAAATGAGAGCTAGTAAATGTATTGCAAGAACGTGTGAGACTCAGCATGTCTGAACTGGTTCACAGAGGAGAAATTCATACCCCAGCCCAGGCTGTGCTGTACTAATTGGAGTCGGATGGTGTCTGACAGCTAGAGCCTCCTGCAGCTAATGGGACTTGTGGCTGATAGGTGATGATTCATCTGGAAAATGCCATCACTATGTATGATTTTGCACCATACCAAACCAAATGACAAACTCTGGAAAGTGAGTAAAAGTCTTGGAATATGTCAACTTGTCTACACAATAGGGTAAATTGGCACTGATCCTGATCCCAGGAAGCCAAAGCACTTGGGTCAGTATTATCTAAAAGCAGATCTAACTCGCAATCACGTAATGAGCCTGTGAGTGCTGTCAGACTGAACTGACCTGCAGCACTTTTTATTTGTGCAGTGATCCTGTCCTGAAAATTCTTAATATGACTAATTGTGAGCACAGGGTTACGCAGGATTGGGCCCACTGTTTGTACTGAAAGAACCTCTTCACACTGAGTTAATGTGCTTCTTAATTAACATGACCTTGTAGGTCATCATTTTCATTTAAGGGAAATGCTTAATGAGCACTCTACTTGTTCAGAAATAATTGGAGCCACTTAAAAGCACTGGAGTCTTTACAGAAGTACCTGCCCTGCCGCGCCCCCACAGGCCTGAGACACTAATACCTTCCTGCAGGAGCAGGAATTTGTGGTTTTCCTCCAACAAGAAAAAAGAAGACAATATGAAGCTTCTCAGACATTATCTGAGGGGGCTAATTCCTCCCACTCCCCCCTCCAATGTTGTTACGGAAGCATCACTTCATCAGAGAACAAGAGCATCTATGCCCATCCCCTCTGCCTTTCCAGTTACTTTATTTTAGAGTCAGTTAAGGCTATTTTGTTGACAAAAAGCAGAATCATGACGACTGTAAGCCCAACCCAAGACAGGTTTTGGTATCCTGGCATCCACGAGGAGTGAGTTTTGTTTCATCTACCAAACCTCACAAAAGCCACAGCAGCCATCTGGGCGCGGGGTTTGCGGTGGGACTGGCCTGACACCACTGCTGACAACCTGCAGTTTCTGGAACTTCAATGGCAACATCGCTCCTCGTGCTCAGCTTGATTTACCCATCCTGACTTACAGACTTCCTCAGTAATCCTCAGTCTATATATCTATATAGCTCCATACAGTCCCCAGCTGCTGCACCTGACTATTGCTCTTCCTGGGAACTGTTGGTGGCCCTGATGAGAAAAGGTGCAAGTAACTATTAAGAGGGATGCTGCTATGCCTTTCCAAGACATTTAGTCCTCAGTATGAAGAATCCCAAGGCTAGAGGGTGGTCTGCCAGGAATGACCTCTTTACTGGGAGCTATTGAAGTCAGGGAGCAGGCCACAAGTGCAACACACACTGTGCACACAGAAAGGCCAGGTGTGGGGCATGCCCAGCGTGAAAGGCTGGTCAGTATGGTTTTGCTCTGTGCAATTTCAGCAGCAGTGAGATACATTACAAGCTTTCCACTCATAAGATCTGATATTTTTGCCCACAAAATGCAATCCCTATAGAAGCTTATGTCTCCTTTCTCATGCTTAATCTCAGGAAGTACCTGGGCACACACATAAGTACAAACACCCCATGTCCCTGAGAACTGAGAGAAGACGGGATAGTCCTGGTTTGACTGGAGTCATAGTGGTGTAATAAATGATTGCTTCCTATCTCCCCTTTTTCCTGCCAATACCGTTTATTCTGACACAAAATACACTGTATTCTTTAGGTGCCCAAACAAATTCATCCCATGGTTGTTCCCCTCTTTGCCCCCAGCCTTGCTTCTCCCACTACTCCTAAGATTACAGAGGACAGAGAATGCAGCAAGGTCACAGTTTTGGCTTCCTCTGAGAATAGGAGCCTTACCTTAAACTGTGCCTCCCAAGTGAGCAAAGGGGAGGAAAGAACTACACTAGTCAGTCAGTGAGGAATTTCCCCTTCCCAAAGCTGTTCCTGTTCAGACAGTCAAACTCAATGGCAAAACATTCAGATTTTCCAGCTTGCCTCTGTGAAACTTGTTGGCATCCATCCCCCCCATGAGCCTGTGTTAATCACTCCACATCTCAGCTACAAGATTCTTAATTCCAACATCCTGCTATGGCTGAGAGATCAAAATGTTACATATATAATGGATTCATTCTTCATACCCCCATAAATCAGAGATGATGGCATGCTAATAGCCTCTGTTGCAACCGTAGGATTGAAATCAGGCTGCCTGTGGGAGGAAAGGTTGCGAGATCAAGTATATTACTCACAAATAGTTTCAAAATGGCTCCACCAGGTCAATTACTGCAACTATTATGGTATCTGTCTCCTGTGTTCGCATAGACCAAGTGCAAAGCATCATTGAAATTATAGATTTGAACAGAACAGTAGTTACAGCCTCTATATAGAATTAATTACGTACCACAATGATTAAGATATGAATTATTTTCCATTTATTTATAAGGATAAAAGAAATGTTATCACCGAAGAATAAAGCTACTTGGTACCCTTAGCAAACAAATACTCCTCTTCTGGATGTTATATTAGTATGTACTTTTACCAGTTGAAAACTGGACAGCACACACAATTCTATACTTAAAATTCATTTGAATCCTAATGAAAGTCTATTGCAGCCAATCTGACAAAATGAGTCAAAACTGCTCATTATTTCCTGATAGTCTATTAAACGATAAACAGAAGATTGTAAACGAACTGTCTGGTACAGCATAAACAACAGCTCTGACCAATTAAAAATGTATATCATCGAGGCACAGACTTTCATGTTATGGAATAACTTTAGCGGGTTTCTCTCAAAGGCTGTCTCAACACAGATTTGATGAGAGACAGAGATCTGACGAAGCTAGATAGGGAGATATCATGAGCATCCATTTCCGAGATAGACATTATTAACATCAAGAACAACAAATATTAACTACTTAGTTGCCCATCATGAAGCTTCAGCATCTCCTCAGCCTTATATAGGTTGAACTTCAATACTGTACATGTCAAATTGCATTTCTCACATCATCTCTTTTTCACTTGCACTCTTTTGATGACATCCCTAACTTTCACACACAGTGATTTTTCCCAAATGTCCTTTCCAGCTAGTGAGTGAGGAAGACACCAGATCAGAGACACAGAATTTGGAATATATATATATATTAAAGTATATATTTTAAGGTAGCAGCTGACTTTGCTCTGTGGCTCAGCATTTCCCATCTGATGACACCTTCCTCATAAAAAATATTATAAACTGAAAGAATAAAAATAACATGTAAAAAGAACTAATTGTGACCTTGCCTTCATCTTGACCATGAGTTCAGGGCAAGGCACACAGCCTCTCCTGCGACTTCATGCTCTCCAGCCTCATGCCACCGAGTGCACTCCTCTCGCTGGTGATATCACTTTCCTCTGCATTCTTGGCAAACAGTTCAGCTTCCCTTCCTCACTCAGACACTCTCAGAAGTGACACAAGCCTCCTGCAGGGTACTGGGTTTCCAGACTGCAGATAATTATTGATGCTTTGCTGAGATCTGGGTGGGGAAGGTTACTACTGTATTAAAGGAGTGATGCGAGGCTGTCTGAAGGACAAAGAGATGAGACCAAACTTCACTGATATAAAGGATCACAGGCTTTGGAAGAATTTTTCCTTCTCAGGAACCATACATTCACTAGCATTACTTTCAAAGAAAACTAGTCCCTTTCTTTTGTTACTAAGGCAAATCTACAATTTTCAGGACAATAATGTAACTAAAACCTAACTGCTCCATGGGAATGACTAATCAAGGAAGGACTATAGCTAATCAATACAGAATTCCAAATCTGGAATACAAAATACGTGATAGACAAATAAAAAACAGCTTCCAGTTATGCTGGATTCACAGACATGGGTATAAGTATCTTCAACCAGGAAGAATCTAATTGATGAGTTTGGAGAATGTGGGATAGAGGTTACCCAGGGGATTGCGACAGTGGGATAGTGTAGGACAAGGATGCCCAAGGGATCTGTAGTGTGGGACAAGGATGCTCAAGGGATCTGATGATCATAAATCTTTTTGTAAATCTTTCTGAATATGTATAGCACCATAAAAAAAAAAGGATCAAGTAAGTTTCTCTATCATTTTGGAAGTTTCATAAGTTCTTTTGCGGGCTTTCTAACCTCTGCAGATAAAGGGTTGCATAACTTGCTCTCTTTCTTCATTTCACTATCTATGTGGTGTGTTTTTCATCCGTGCTTCTCATGTGGCTTTGTCAAAGCTGTAAATATGGAGATGGAGGCACACTTTCTCAGGCTGTATTCATGAAATCTCAACTGACACTTTCTCAAAGGATCAAACGCAACTCCATAGCTCTGGAGACTTGACCCTGCCAGAGCTGGAAGTCAGCAGAGACTTGCTGGTGGGCTGAAGCAAGTCCCAAGTGCACCCAATTAAAATTCACCCACCTCTCTGAAGGGAAAGCAGACATGAACTTATGTCTGAAGGGAATTATCCTCTCTTGGGATCCTGCATCCTCAGTTCTAAGGCTTCTAGGCTGAAGAAATAAATGTTGCCTTTCCAACATACCAGAGATTGCCTAAGCACTTTGCAAATGTTACTAATTTTGGCTTATCAAAATCAGGACTTCAGAATATCATACAAGTTGTCCAGCTTGTATCAGTCAGACTCCCAATGAGTAATGACAGCCTGGAGGAGTAAAACCTGAAGATTAAGAACCAAACACTGCCTGGTATTTTTTTCTTTTCTTCTGTTACAGATTTGAAACTGACATTGATTCACAAGGGGAAAAAAACCCCAACAATCCCAAAGAGCAAATCAAACAAACCCAACCAGAATTGATTTAATTTCAGAATTACACATTTACATATTAAGTTTTTCTTTTACTCACTTGCAAAATACATTCTCACCGAGGATATTTCATTTGCAAGAATGAAAATGGAAGCAATTGGTATGTGAAGAACATTAAAACCATGTGTGTTTAATGTTGAAAAAAATAACTTTATTATTTCAATGCATTTATCTTGGACACAATTGTAAAAGGCTGTATAAGTTTAGTAAAAGCTTTCAGAGACACATCTTCTACCTGAACTCTACAAGCAACTGAAACTAATATTGGGATTGGTGTTGTGCAGAATCCGCACTAGGACTTTACCACAAAAAGATAGCAACGGGCCAGGGTGCAGCCTGGAGAATAAAATGAGGCTTAGGGAAGGTCTTTTAATTTTGCCAAGGGGTAGATTCCATTGAATTTTCAGAAAACAGGCATATGAAAACTGGCTTCTCACCACAGCTGAGCTTCCCAAGGAGTATGTGGGGCCACAGCATGCAACTGGCTGCCTATGGACTCAGGACTGGGCTGTAAGCTGCCAGATCCTCAGCTCCAACCGCAACTCCTGGGACTGCTCTCGGCCCCTTAGGAATAAACAAGATGCTCCCTCAATGTGAAAATGAAATGGAAACATTTTTCTAGAATAACAATTTTTGAAAATCCATTCTTAGTAGCTTTTTGAAGCCTTCAAATTTTCTCTAAACTTGCCATATTACAAATTATTTGTAAATAATTGCCACATTTGTAGTTTAATATAATACATTTGTAGTTTATAGGAAACTACAATACATTTATAGTTTATAGGAAAATACACCACTGCAAAAAGCCTCCAGGTATCTAATTATAGGGCAATCAAAAGGTGCACAGTGGTGAAACATAAGTGGAAGGTAAAATATTGAGTGAGTGTCCAAAAGCTTCAGCCCTTAAATGATCTCCTTTTCCAAACCCTGGGCACATGCCATAGGAGACAGTTTTACTGGCCTCAAGGGGCATATGAGAAGGCTCTAAACACACAAAGAATAATTTATGGAAATTAGGCTTTTCTGTAAAAGCACAAATTTCACATTGCTCTCTAACAGCTATAGACAGTTTTCCTCCTCTTTTCCCGTTTTACAAAAATTACTTCTCATTGTTCATATAAATACAATCATACAAAAGGAAAGTGGAAAGTTCATGCAGTAAGAAAGATGCAGTTCGTACCACAGGTGAGCTGATGCTAAAATTGTCTCAGCTGTTTGCAAAAAACCCATAAAAAAAGCTCTTTTTCAGGAGCATGGTGCTACAGTGTGCCCAGAACTTGGGCTGACCTCCTGCACCTGTGATTCTGTGTTCTGAAGATGGAAATGGATTTTCTTTTTTTAAATGAATGAAGTACCAGAGTGCTGTTTGTTCTATAGCTTGTAGATTTACTAGAGCAAAAGAAATGAGAGCTTTAGTCAAATGTGAAGGCAGGCCTCCCTTGTGAGATTACAAAATCAATCAGCTCTTGTTTACTGTACATTGACAGAGTCTCCTGCTGTGGCTAAGTTGCAGAGACTGCTAAACCACTAAACAACATTATCAAAAACCTTATCTAGTTGGCTGAGTGAATTCAGTTTTCCCCTGATACACAAGTAGCTTTCTCACTGGTGTATAGTTGAGTCAACAGTGTTTCAGTGTGGGGTAAGAAAGGAGAATAGGAGAGCAAGGGAAGAGGTCCAGAAAGGCAAATGCGGATCCTCACAGCAGAGCACTGAAAGCTGGGCCTGGAAAAGAGAAGGCTGTGTGAAGACTTCATAGCAGCCTTTCGATATCTAAAGTGGGCCTATAGGGATGCTAGACAGGGACTCTTCATCAGGGACTGTAGTGACAGAACAAGGGGTAATGGGTTCAGATTTAAACAGGGGAGGTTCAGGTTAGATATAAGGACGAAGCTCTTTACTGTGAGGGTGGTGAGGCACTGGAACAAGTTGCCCAAAGAAGTGGTTAATGCTCCATCCCTGGCAGGGTTCAAGACCAGATTTGACAGAGCCTTGGGCGACATGGTCTAGGGTGAGGTGTCCCTGCCCACGGCAGGTGGGTTGGAATTAGATGATCTTAAGATCCTTTCCAACCCAAACCATTCTATGGTTCTATGATTCTTCAAATGTTTCAAAATCGCTCATTGGGGTCTGGAGGAATGAGGACCAACACAGACAAGGTCCTAGTGACATCCCTTGGACAGTTATCCAGTCCTGAAGACTGGATAACATTTTCAGCAAGGAACTGGAGTATGACAGAGAGAGCTCTTTTACACTTATCACTTCAGCTTGTGTGCTGGAACGGATGGAATTTGAGAACACTGGTCCTTGCCATAAACACTATGGACTCTTAAAGGTTACCCTCACATCTCTCCGAGAATTTCATCAGAAAGTGTCCCTATTATTAAGCTGGGCATCTGGGTCAGGAGGGCCTGAAAAACATGTACCCTGTAGCTAATCATCATGAACACTTTGTGCATGTATTTCATAATATATTTATCTTTCTTTGCCCCATTTTAAACTCAAATTTAATCGAAACTTTGATAGAGCGTTTTTTCCTGGATTAATTTTCACTGTTTGGAATAGTAAATCAGTAATATTTCCTCAAAGATGAGGAAATGCTGTTGATGATGCTTCTATGGGCATAGCTGTCCACCTAGATTTAAGATTTTTGTGAGAAAACATGGTTTCCATTTCTGTATGTAGTCACTGGATTAGGTACTAATGCAGAAATGTTGGTGTATATGGCTCAGTGTAAATTGTAATTTTTATTTGCTCTCTGATCTGTGCTTTTAGTCTTGTAAATGACAAGTTCAGACAACACCTTACCATTATCCTTTGTGGAGTGTATTAATAAAGACTGCAGGACATGATACAGCAAGTTCACCAAAGCAGAAAAACAAGTTGCTTGTAATGCACTTACTTGAATGTTTTTTTTTGTCTAGTATTGACAGCATGGCATACCACCTATCATTAACAGCCACTGCATAGGATTTCTTTTGTGGGGATTTTTTTGTTTCTTTCTCAAAGAAGATTTTATCTCCAGTGTTTTTAACAAAACCACAATTTTCTTAAATATACTGAATTCTTCTCTAAGAAGTCTACTCTGTGTGCTTCAAAATTGTAGAATCATAGAATAGTTAGGGTTGGAAAGGACCTTAAGAGGACCTAGTTCCATCCCCCCTGCCGTGGGCAGGGCCATCACCCACTATTAATTCAGGCCTATCCAAAACAAAAGTTCAGATGGAAAGCTTTCTGGTTTTGATGTCCACATACAACAGAGCTATTGATGCTGGACGCAAAAGCCAAATGAATTCTGTTTTGTGGTGATAGGTAACTAACCTGGAAGCATTGGTCATTAAATGTCCCATACGCCTAGGCATGGAGATCTAGGTCCGTAAAGCAGTATTTAATAAAACTTGTAGTTCTGTGCTACAGTACCTAATACTGTTTGTACAGCGCTTAGAGCAGAATGTACAATGTGATTTAAACAACAGGCATTATCAACATAGAATCATAGAATCATAGAATGGTTTGGGTTGGAAAGGACCTTAAGATCATCTAATTCCAACCCCCCTGCCATGAGCAGGGACACCACACACTAAACTATGTCGCCCAAGGCTCTGTCCAACCTGGCCTTGAACACCTCCAGGGTTGGAGCATTCACAACTTCCTCGGGCAACCCATTCCAGTGCCTCACCACCCTCACTGTGAAGAACTTCTTCCTTAGATCTAATCTAAACTTCCCCTGTTTAAATTTAAACCCATTACCCCTTGTCCTACCACTACAGTCCCTAATGAAGAAAGAGTCCCTCCCCAGCATCCTTGTAGGCCTCCTTCAGATACTGGAAGGCTGCTATGAGGTCTCCACGCAGCCTTCTCTTCTCCAGGCTGAACAGCCCCAACTTTCTCAGCCTATTTTCATACGGGAGATGCTCCAGCCCTCTTATCATCCTCGTGGCCTCCTCTGGACTTGCACCAACAGCTCCATGTCCTTTTTATGTTGAGGACACCAGAACTGGACACAATACTCCAAGTGAGGTCTCACAAGAGCAGAGTAGAGGGGCAGGATCACCTCCTTTGACCTGCTGGTCACGCTTCTTTTGATACAGCCCAGGATACTCAATGTTCACTGAAATCACCAACTTGCTTTGCTCCAGAGAGAATATCCAAACAGCAAGAACTACAGGCTATTTCCTTTCTCTGCACAGTTCAGGACAGTAGAACTATAACGGCATCTGACAAACTGTATTTCTATACAGAATTAGATCAGCTCACCAAACAATGAATTTATTATGCCAGTTCCACTTAAACATAAATAGGTTGGAACCATTACTTTTCAATCCCTCAGCAAAGCTATATGATAACCATTTTGAATAAAATCAGCATTTTTACAGATAAAATCAGGAACAAAAATCAGTGCTGATCAGTATTGCTTTGGTTGTGCAAACTTGAAATAAATATTTTTAACTCTTAAAATATCCTGAAAAAAAAAAAGAAAACCTTTTTCTGCTCTTTCATCCAAACCAAAACTTCCTGCATAAATAGAAAAATAGATTTATCTTTTGTTTAGAATACAGAAACATAAATGTTCTGAATCTGTTTCTGTGTATTTTTTAAATATTTTTCCTTTTACTATGGTAGTTTTTTGCATTGCTGAACTAAAAATAAAACAAAACAACAGAAAAACCAATGGATTAAACCCTGCTATCCTGAATTAGTTGCATTGTTGGTAGTTCTTGCATTTTTTTTTCTTCTACACCAAGCCAATTCTGTAGAAGAAAGGTTCAAATGAGTATGTCAAGCTGCTAGAAAATCCTGAGCAATCATTGTTCAGCCATCAGTGCTCATAGTCCTTCAGTAGTCTGAATCACTACAGTCTTGAACTGACTATAGAAGAGTTAAAAAGTGATTTCTTCTATTTTACAGACTCTGTGGAGATTTCAAATTTTGAAATCTAAAGTCAACACGAGAAAAGTCATAATGGAAAGTCTATTTTTTTTTCCAACTGGAGTAAGCCCTTCAATGTTGTGCTATAAATTTTCTTTTAGAAAGTATTAGCAGTTAATATGAAGAAGGCAGGAGGGCTTTTCAACTAATAAACTGTCCTTTATACAATTCCTGTCCATCATCTTCCTTAGCATTCCTAGGCCATTCCCCTAGGACTCTAGCGACTCGATTAGATTTGGGGTTCTGAGACTGCAGACAAGAAGGGCATATATCACCTCCAGACAGCCTATGTAACATGTATTCTAGTGTTAAAGCTGGATGTAGAAATGCTATCCATAGTTTATGTCTAACAGCAGCTACACAGAGGAGTAGATTAATACTTTAGATAGAGAAACAAAAAGAATGGTAGAACAGAGAATACTAATTTTAAGAATAATGCTACTTTCCTTATTTTAAAAGCATTGTCAGTTCTTGTATTTAGAAACACTTTTTGTCATTCTTCACTACTGTCTTTCATTATGGACTGCATTTCGTTTCACCTGAGTGAAAGAATATAGAGGAAACTATGAGCGGTACATTATACTCCTTAAGGCTTCCTTGATGAAGACAAAATCTAAAGGATGAATATAAGAATTTATGATTCCGTATATTAGAAATATTCAAAGAAGCCTAGGGATTACTTAAAAGCTTGAGGAAATGAACTGGAAAGATTATGAATACATTATGCATAAGCGTAATTTTGTCCTAAATCTAGTAGCAAGAAACTGTATTTACCACATGTAATCATTACAGTGATTGCTGGATCATTATTTGTTATAGTTTTGGTATGAATTAGTGGCTACATATTAGGGGTGAATGAGACACAAATCATACTCTTCTAATGCCCATGTTCCTATCTGAAAGGAGATTGTTTCAATGAAGTTTGTGCTTCATACAGTGGCAAAAGCTAAAAGAAGCAACTCGGAGCCATTCTAAGTGTTGGAAGACTGCAGTATAAAGTATTAAACTGGTCGAGACATCATTTAGAAGAAGTTGGCATATATTGACATGATCTTGCTGGATCAAGTGTCTTTGATTAACTCTTAAGGATCAGAGGGAAAAAGTACATATCCCCCTTGAAAAGTCAACTTTGAATTGTTCATACTCTTCGGTAGCAGAAGATGGAGGTTAGCTCCCTGGAGGGTGCTAGCAGCAGGGTTAGGGGCAAATCGGTGTAGTAAATTTAACAGTTATGATTTTTTGTGGAGTAGAATGCACATGAATATCAGACAGCCTCATGACATACTCCAAACACAAAATAAGCACTTGGGTGTACTGGGGCATTGCTTGAAGAGGAGGAAGTTAAAATATATAGCTATGATGCCTTTTCCCAGTTGTGTGGGTATTTGGGGTGAGAGGTACTTCAGCTGAGTTGTAAGGTTACTGGTTGTCATTAAATTTCCTAGCATTCATCTGCAACTCAACATCCAGCATTTTACACACCATCATAACAACAGCAGCAATAAAATGTTCTTTGTCACCAGCTCTTTCAGGGAAAGTTTCATGCCTCCTTATTTACAGACGTAGCTATTTCCCAGACCAAGGCATCAGCTCCAACAACTGTGTTCTGCTTATCTAGATTCCCTTCCTTCCTTTAGACAGGCTCTTCTATGTTTTATCTATCTCTCCATTCCATTTTCCTCCATACCATTTTCCTTAACAGTAGGGTGAAATTATGTGTCAAGTATACAAGGATATATATTTTAATTTAGATGTATTCATTAAATATTACTTCAGCTGTATTGCCATCAGGATTCCTTGATCTTTACAGAGCTGAAGGACAAGGAGAGTAACTGAGCACGTTACTGATCTTGGAACTTTCTTTGCACTTTACATATAGAAAGCAGGCAGGATCCACTTGGATTGCCAGAAATTCTACAGGTATTATTTCCCGTGTAAATGCAACATGTTGGTCCATGAAAAATCAAGCTTGCTGAAGAGAACAGAGAGATGGGCACATGCACATCCGTCAGGCCAGCGTGAAGAGTGAAGTTCATAGCTGCTCTCTCTGTTGACGACTTATGACGACCCAGATATGCTCTGAGTACTATATAATGGGGTCAGGTGAATGCTGAGTGTTTCAGACCATTTGGGGCATACTAAAAACTCCCAAGATAAGAACTAATAGACAATAGAAGTATTAAATTTGGTGGCAATAAATCTATGATACTAATTCCGATAATAAATCTACGATACTAATCTACGATACTAACAGGAACAATACAAAAAGTCTATCATTGGAAGAGAAATAGGTTGTAAATGTAGCCGTAGTGAAGCTCATTTTTGTGGCTTATAGGGAGAAAAAAAGGATACAAGGTAAAGGAATATTCTGTATTTGTGGTAAGCAAACATCTACACCTGAATGCACTGCAGCTGATTTACATGGGACTTCTGCTTTTGATTTCAGCAGGCCCAGAGCAGCTCTTTCTCTGAAATGATGCCAGCCCCTAGCCCCTAGCAACTATTTGGTGTCTGAAAAACACAGAAAAGGTGAAGGGCAACAGTTTTGGGAGCACAGTTAGAGAATCAGAAGTAAGTGGGAACAGTCCCCACCTGTGTCAGTGAAAGCAATAATCACATTTCAACAGAAACTTCCTTGCTAGGCTTTGTTCAAAGAATAAAGCCTGTCAGCATCACGGCATACCAGTAACAAAAAGAAAAAAATGACAGAAAAATCACAAAGTTGACAGAAATACTATGTCTATGGTGCTTGCAGACAGCACTTGCCTCTATTTTCAGTGAGAAAATGGAAAAGTTTCCATTTCATTTAGAGAAAGGTCAAAATCACACAAATCAGATGATAAGAAGCCATCGATGAAACAGGTCTTCCTCCCCAGCATAAGCTTCAGTCTGTCTCCTTGTGAATGAGCTTGTAATAGAATCCTACTGAATTACTTTTATGTATCTTCCCAGGAATTCCCCCCGAGACCACCTCTTGCATAGGTGTCTGCATAATTAAACTCCTCTCATTTATGTCCCCCTCTGGCGCTGCAGCTTGTGGGGTCTCCCCATCTGCTGCTGACAGGGAGAGCCTGGCCTTTAGGTGACTTGTCCCCTGATAGTTCATATTTGACCCTTACACAAGTCTGCTTTTATAGGGGAAAGGAGAGGCACGAGACTATGGGGAGCTGTGATACAGAATTATGAATGCATTTATGTACTGCATTCTGATTTCAGTTTCTGGCTCCAGATTAAGTGAAATAGCTGGTTTATCTTGAATGTCTTTTTACTGTCTTAAAAGGCCTCTAGACCCTTATTAATTATTTTGCCTTCAAAAATATAACTGTTTATAAACTGGAGTAGACAGAATAAGGCAGCATGGCTTCTACATTCCAGTGTCTGAAATGCAGGAGTCCTGCCTGGGTTAGATTAAATTAAGTAAAAGGCCATGGCAGACATGTTGATGATTTTGGATTGCTTGTGATTGGCACAGTGTAAATGTGCATCAAAGCAATACTAATTACTATTGAGACACAAAAACTCCATTGCTTTTCTTCATTCTATTCCCAAAGACAAACCTTTCATCAATAATATTTGAGGTTAATACAGCTATGTGAATATATCTATACAAATATTGGATCAACCACCAGTTCTACTACCAGATAGTGGTAGTTTAATGACCACTACTTAGGCACTACTGGAGACTTTCCCTTGGAATTCATATTTTCATTAGACCTTAATACAGAGATATAATTAATGGATAGCTGTCACAGCTGCCCTATCTGCTGATGCACTGAAAGATGTCTGAAAAATAAAATGTATTGCAGAAGTGCCAGCTGCAACTGGCAAACTGGAAAAATTACATGTTAAATTATTAAATGAAAAATGATTGACTATGCATTGTAATATGCATTCAGATGAACACTAAGTTACTGGATTAGCATTCACTGCAATTAAGAAGCTGGTACAAAAGACCAGGTCTCCAAAACTCTCTGCACTTCCCTGTAACAAGTTTTAAGGACAGGTCTATATTGCAAGCCTAGGTCAGAGAAGACAAAATATCCAGTGTCTGTTCACTTAATAAAATCCTTTGCTTGAGCCAGGATGCCTTTTTCAATTATCTGATGAAGTCCTTTCTCTTGCGATGGTGAAGCCCTGCCCAACTCAAAATGAGTCTGAGCTGTATTTTTAGAAACTCCATAGAGGATAAAGCACTGGGCACTCTAACTGAGCTAAGCAGAAGCTCAAGGTACAGTCAGATGTTTGCTTGTGCACCAGACTAAGACATGATTCTGCTGGGTAATAGTTTCTCCCATATAGGTGCAAGGTTTACCAAGTTAACTATCCTCACCTTTAGCAGGGAATAGGACTGATTGCACTGTGCAAAGCAGGTGAATAACAACTTGGAAAGCTGCTTATCTCAGCCTTTCATCCACTTAGGTAAAACAATGTGGTAGAAACATGCAAAATGGAAGTGTGCAAGCACTTAGAGTCAAATTTCAATGACAAAATAGAAAACTAACCTGTTTTTATCTTCAACCAAAGCTGCAGCTAGTGTTCTTCTCTCAGCTGAGAGGTTACTCAAAACCCAATCATTTAATGAGTAACCCAAGCCTAAGTGACAATTACAAAAGTAAATTGCTGAATAGTGGCATTTGTAGCACCACAAAGATTTTGGAGCTGCTTTCTAATGCTAAGTCACCCGAAAGTCTATGTCTGACAGTAGCCACAAGGTGGTTTTGGCAATTGCAACCACAGAAGAATGTGTGGGCTCAGGCTGTTCCTTGGTCTGGAGGATGCTGATGTAAGAGACTTTCAACTGCTGATCAAATGAGCTCAAGGTAGGACTAGATGGCTAGGACTACCTAGAGGTTAGGAATAAGCAGTAAACCTGCCCAATGAAAGATGATAGTGCTTCCAGAATTA
>NW_009923096.1:101597-186504 GCF_000696875.1 Nestor notabilis | reverse complement strand
AAAATGACCTTTTATTCCCCCCCCCCCCCCCCCCACAATGATTCCACAGCAAACTTTCACAAAGATTACTGTATTCATTATCAACTTCATAACAGAAAATGTCTAAATGAATAGCTTCAATAGGTTGGGACATGTCACTATCTAACAGCCAAACAGGTGACTCTCTTTTGCCAATTGCCAAGCTCTAAATTTAAATTTACATTAATTGCCAAGGTCTAAATTTAAATTTGTATTATTAACTTTATATAATAATACCTGCTCTGCAGCTGATAGCTTTTATTTTGGCCTTGATAGAACAAGAGCAAAAATAGACTGTAATTCTTCTTTTCTTGGAGGGTGATAATACTGAAATTAGAGCAGTTAGCCTGATAAACAATTAGCCTGATAAACAATGGTAATGTTTCTGTTAGTTTTAGACAACCTGAAACCAAACCATTTTCTCAAAGCAATGGAACTGAAAGGCAGCAGAATTAAAACCATCCTTCAGGTTTTCCTCTGTCCATTGAGTGGAAGTCAGCTCTACATGCCTAACATGGTTATCATGAGACCTCCTCCCCTACAGAGGGGCCTTGTATCTGTCTGGGGAACTTGATAAGAAAAATAACAGCATCTAGGGAAAAAAGCAATCACTGAGACAACAGAACAATTTACGTACAGACAAAAGTACAAAAGACAAACTAACGTCATCCCCAATGCCTTGTGCCTTACTGGGCCTGTGCTGGGGCAGAGGAACTTGACTGCAGAAACCCAATGGCAGGCTAAAGAATGAGGGGCTTAAAGTTCAGATAAACTCCAAAGAAAGAGTAACTATGGGCGAACACCTAACTAAAGACACATAGGAAGAAAAAGGGAGATTTATAAATAAAAAAAAATAAATAAAAATCAAGAAAGCAAACAGGCTGAAGTTATTAAAAAGGAAAAATGCAGGAGAAAGCAGGCAGGGTTTACAATACACAGCAAAAGAGAAATACATAAAAGTTAAACTGTTATAAAAAGAGGGAATTAGGGCAGAATTTAATAAATTATGCTAAAGAACTCTATTTCCTTCCTTTCTTATTCTGTATAGGATTTGTCTAATTAGCTCTGTATTTGAGGCCTTCAGTTTTGCATTTTTAGTGATGCATTTACAGTAGGCTTATTTGGGGTAGTATGTAGTACAAATACTAAATAAACATGGTTCTAAATGGCTAATAGCGCAAATGCCAGCAAGCATGAAGCCTCTGACACAATGACATTATGCAGATCAGCATATACCTGTTACATACTAATACATCATTAGTGGTCAATCTGCAAATATTTCAGCACCCATCATTGAGGAAGATAAAAAACGTGTCTTACAGATTTTCCTTCTCTAAACAGGGGCCTGGATAAAGTCCATGACAGCTAATCTGTGATCTAGGACTGACATTGCTTACTCCAGAATTAACAACATCTTTAAAGTCTGATAAAGACAGAGCCTGCATCTGCAGAGCTATCAGTCTGATGTCTTTAGCATGTGCTAAGACCACTTAAAGGGTGAGGAGGGCAAGAGAGATGGAAAAGCAAATAGGATGAATTGAAATGAGGTAAAGGAAGGTTATGAGGCTGATATATATTTCAACAGTTGAAGTAGCCCTCTAGTAAAGAGGAAGGAAAGTTGGGCTTTTTATACATGTTCAATTACCTGAAGACAGGTTTAAACTCCATTTCTGAAGATGTATCTGATAAGACTTGAAGAGAAAAAATATCCTAATAAATCTATGACTACGAGTATCTGTAGGCACACAAAACAGTTAAAGCTCCAAAATCCTCTAAAACGACCCAAACCCAGATGTACTAATAGTAGTGCCCTCATTGTTCCTCTGACCTTATGATTGCAGTGACATCGCCTGAGTGCAAGCAAGGGTAGCCATAAACTTCCCCATATGTTTTATGTTCTCAGTTACGATAGGGATTTCCTAGTCTGAAATCTGCAGGATGCAGGTGACCTGGTTTTTAGCACAGAGTGGCTGAGCCTGGTTTGCTCTGCACAGCCATGTTGGCAGCATGAAAACCTGGATGCTTACTGCTGGGCACAGCATTGCCCTTCTGCGCTGCAGTGACTGCCTAAAATGATGGATCACTCTAGTGTCTCTCTCAAGCCAGGCAGCCCACATCTACAATCCCAGCAGCAGCTTTGCTCCTCCATCTCAGTACTGGTGTAGTGAAGGTTACTGCAGCTGGACTCTAGACTAGATTCTTGTGAAAAGACCCATTGAATTGAGAATTCAGAGGTGAGAGAAGAATGATGTCTGGGATTAACCAGGAGGCACTTCTGAAAAGACAGCCAGGATGCATTGGGAGGTATCCCCCATACAGCTAAAGTGGGAATGGGGACTTTTAAATACAAAAATAGCTGAGCCGTGTCCTTTAGGCTTGGGGAATACCAGCCAGTCTGAAACACGGAAAATCTATTGCTTTTTCCTATTTTAACTACTCCTCCTCTTCAGCAGTCAGTACTTCTACCTTGGAAAAGCACCAGCACTTTTATTCCAGCTTTCAATCTGGTATATATTAAACCAATGGAGATAGGCATCTCCAGGAAATTGATTTTATAATGAAAGTAGCACAGTGCTAACTGTAGTGGAACTCCAGAATGGCATTCAAATTGATAATAAATAACTCAATCCTCAGCCCTCTGGTGATGAAGTATTTAACACTAATAATTTCAGTATTCAGTCAAGACTAAATTCTGTCTTTGTTTTGCCTGGCCTTGGCAGGTGAGGAAGTGGAAATCAGAGTACTTCTTGTCCTCAGAATCCAGTGTAAGGGCAAAAGAGGAAAAGGGGTGGTACTTGTGGGATCCAGGAGGAAAGCAAAAGAAGCAAAGGCTCCTTAAACAGTGACCACTGCAGCAGTGGTCTATTCTATCCTCTGTAGAATAAATAGCACTACCTAACAGAGACGTTGCAGAACAATTTACCAATCTCACCTTCTGCAAAAGGGAAGTTAGAAGAGTGCTCTGTGTTTCTTGGGACAGTATATTTGAAGAAGCTGTTTAAGTAATTTCTCAAAAGACTTTATTGAGCCTTGTCCATCTATGGCTACTGGTAAGTTGAGAAATGAACTTGAGAATTTCAATGAAGGTTTTGGTGCCAAAATGTGCTACTCATGGCTAGCAGACATAAGCTCTCCTAAAGGGATAATGGATGAGATTCACAATCCTGAATGAAATCTGTTTTCTCATCACAGATTTAGCAATTTCACTATAATTATGAAAAATATGACATTCTATTATATCGTGATACTGTGTACCTGCCTACAAATATCTGTGTTCCTGTTATAGTCCAAAATCTGCAGGTCACCTTAAATATTGTAAAAGAGATTGGTTTTGTGCATTTTGGTTTGGCTCAGTTAACCTTCGTGAGATACAATGCAAAAAGACAGAAAAGAATAAAAAGCTTCATTCAGCCTGTAAATATTGTAAACTACTTTTATGAATGGAAGTTTTTTATTTCACCTTTCTCCATTAAGTTGTGAACAAGCTGATGTATTGATGATGCACACTTCTGTACATATATGTGCAATGGGCCATTACACATTTAAGTCAGGGAATTTACAAATATTTATTCCTTTAGAAAGACATGACCTAGCTAAATTCAATAGATCATAAGAACATTCCAATACACATTTAATGTTTATATTACATTCTTAGCAGAGTGAATTTAAATAGGATAACAGTAGGTCTTTGAATCTGGATAATGAAAGATTCCACTTTGTCATTCTTCACGTCTGTCAAAGGGCACTATCAGTTTGAAAAGAATATTCTTATGAAATATCTTTGTATGAAAAATAATGAAAGTATTGGCTGGATGTACATTGTATTTTTTGGGTTATTTTTAAAAGTTAAGAATGTCATTGCTTTATATTAGTATATAATATTAAAGAATTGTTATGCAGTCCTCCACTTTCCAATTCCCATGTAACAGAATAATGCTGCAATATTCACATTTCATGTGCTTTCATAGAACACTTTTCTTGCTAAATATGTCAAAGAAATATGTCTGTTGCTCTGAACTGCTATAGACTTCTTTTGCTTTTGGATAGTATCTGAATTAGCACAGTTCAAATCTGTTATTGAAAATAAAAGCCGCCTGTTTTATTTCCTTCAAATAAGTCTTGATTTAAGGTCAACATCACAAGATAATGCATCCTTTAGGGAGCTCCCCACTGCAATGCAGGGTTTTGCTAAGATCAGACAGGCTGTGCCCTTGGCCATTCGGGAATCCCCAACTGGTAATTTAGCTTACAAGCCATTCTATTCATGCCTCTAATCAATGGCCTTTTTTTTCCCAGGCTAATGACAACCTTATGAAGCAGTATTTCTCTCATGTCTGTAAGAAAATAACAATTAACCATAGCTATAGAAGCCACTGACACAAATTTATTGTTAAATTGTTTTTGTGGTCTTAAAGTGTGGATCCAAAAGGTGTCGTAAATGACTCCATTGTTAAAACATTCAGATATTAGATTTACTAGGATACAGGCTAGTAAAAGCAGTTACAATGTTTAGAGCAGAACTTGATCCTTAGAGATGCAGACCAGCTGCAGCATCCATTGACTCCACTGAAGATTCTGCAGGTCTGTGCTCTCTCAGTTCTGCATGTCATGGTTCTGCATTCCTACTCAGCATCATGCAGAGTGAGCACAAACAGCACTTTAAATATACATGCCTCATAAAAGCATCAGTCTAATACTTAACAGAGCTGTGCATTTTCCCTTAGCAAATGTGTTTTTGTCAGCCTCTCCTGGATCTTGTTTTTGAAGCATCTACTTTTATTGAGACTATATAAAGCCTTTTGAGAATCTCAAACCAAAAGCTTCTGTTGGGCGTTAAATGAATTCCTTTTAGATTCTGAGCAAATAAATGCTCTATTAGTGTTTTTCAAAACAGAGAAAAATAAGTACACCTAGTACTTCATATATTTGTATGTCCATGTTCTATAAATAGATCTGCGTATGCAGGCACGCGTTTCTCTTACAACACTATCAAACTTTGTTAATAATGAACTTTCAGAGATTTCACGCTAATCAAATTACTTCTTGCTAATAGGTATCCATGGAGGCTGCTCCCCAGGTTTTCTAATTCTTCTCATTATGTTCTCTAATTTTTCCAGGGAGACAACTCAAGCAACTATTTGATATACAACGGCTGTACCCAGCTGGCTTTCACTCCAGCAGTTGCTTTGATACAGCATCACATGATGATACTCATTACTTCAGATAAATTATTCAGAAACTCCCAGATGCAGTGTCCTGCAGTTTACCAAGCTATAGGAGAGTTTTGCTAAAGTGTGATGCTTTCTATCACAAACAAATCTGAATTTGTTGTATTATATATGCATAAAAAGCCAAAAGAAACTGTGTACTGGGTCACAAATTTGCAATTAAACATTAGCATTATTATAAAAATGTTCTTTTATTACAAAGCAAGCTTTTTTTTTGTTTTCTCAGTGCTGTCATAGTTGGCTCAGGATAAATAACACAGTAGCAAAAATTTCTAAAGTTACAAGTTTTATTTCCTGCAATTCTTGAAATTTTTATCTTTTCATTAAAAGTTCTTCAAAATTCTTGGATTAATAGGTAATATTTGGAGATCAAAATTTAAGAATTTATATATATATATGTATACATACATATACACACACATACTAATTTCCTCTCTCTCTCTCTATCTATATATAATGAAATTTACCCTTTACCTGAAGTGCTTAAACCTACCAAAAGCACTGGGGTGTCAGAAGGAAAATCCATCTGATTTAGAATAAAAGCTGAGGGTGAGATGAAACACCCTTCAGAGGTGCCTACAGCTACAAAGAAGCCATGGTGTCCAGCTCATCCCACTTTTCCATTGCTAAGTTGGGCCAGCTGGTTTCATTTCTGTGGGGTAATTAAATTCAGCTAATTAAACTGAGCTGCTGGTACTATGCATTCCTAAAGCCTCTGTTTCAGAAACAAGATGATTTCTGGCTATTTTAGCATGGGTTTAGTCCATTTCACTGGTGGATTAAAGTATGGAAATAGTCATCTTAAAGGATCAAGCAAAACAAAGGTAAATAAAAATTGTTATGTGTTCCTCCTCAGGATCTTGTGATTCTGAAGTCACCTTCCTGATTCTGAGATATTGATTAAAGACTCTGAAAGCTTATTCCGGATAATCAAATTAAAGCTGCCTGTGAGAATCTGAAGAACAATCTCATAATACTGCGTGATAAAATGGCAGATGAATTCTAATCACTGTAAATGCAAAGAAATGCACAAAGGGAAAAATAACTCTCGCTGTGCATACACATACATACATAATGATGGGCTCTAAAGCATCTATTACCACTTAGGGAAAAGATCTTCAAGACACCAGCTTAAGCCCAGCGGTATTCAAAAAGCAAACAGAATGTTAGTAATGTCGTGAAAGGAACTGAGGCTAAACCAGAAAATAACATTACCATCAACAGTGCAATCACAACCCAAGTACTGCATCTGGTGACTGAACCCCAAAAGCACATAGCAGAACTAGCAGAGGAGCAGAGGGGGAAGCCACTGTCCCCCAAAGACTTGGAAGAGCTTGTTCGTAAATGGGAGATTTAGTGGACTAGGATTCTCCTGCTGGACAGATAAAACACAAAGGGATATGGTAATGGTACATGAAATCCGTAATGATGTGGATAAAGTGCAAAGAGAATTATTATTTAGCACTTTTCATAACACCCACCCACCCAGTTACCTAGTTAAAGTATCAGCAAGGAGGTACCCAGCAAAGAAAAGGTTTTTTGGTTTGGTTTGCTCTTGTGTTCCACCTCCCTCTGACAACACGTAACCAAACTGTGGATCTCATTGCCCCAGGAGGCTGTGAAAGAGGAACATTTAAATGCCCATAAACAGGAATTAGACACATCTATAAAGGATAGTTAAGTCCAACGATCCTTAGACAGCCTCCAGGTTCTCTAAGATTCTGAGAGATAGGTAGTAGGAAGGTGTGAGAGGGAGAAGATTATGTCTACTTTGTTTCTTGTAGTCTTTTCCCAACCATTTGCTGAATATATGCCTGAAAGAGGTGCAATGTATAGACTTGTTTTTATACAACACCATCGCATTATTCTAGTGCTGAAGTTTCAAGCAAGTTGTCTTTCCTTTTCTTCTAACAAAAATTCTTTATGTCAAAGCACTTTACAAAGAAAAATACAACTTAAACCTAAAAGCCCATCACACAAGCAAGATTCTGTAAAACCCAAGCTGAGGCACGCATTCCATATTATTTCAATTGAGTGTCAGCCATACATGATTTTAATTTTCATAGTAGCAAGGAATTTTGCATTTCCTATCAGGACTCCCATCACAGCATAACAAAAATCCACATTGTATGGGCTATGCAGGCTAGGAACACCTGATCACAGTTTTTCCTTTAGTTCAGCTCCTTTGATGAGCAGTTCCCAAAGGCAGTGTTTTAAGTTTATGGAGAAAATATATCTCTGGCATTAAACTCAAAGATTTACAGTGATGGGAATACATTACGTAGAAGGAGAAACTCCAAGCAGAAATCCACTGTTCTTTCAACCTGTTTAAAGCTTATCTTGCATTGCCTGGTGTTGCAAATTTCTGTGTACATGAATACACGCAAAGCTGAACTAACATTTGGTCACACAAAATGTTTAAAAAATAAGAGCTGGGACTCAGTTTTCAGAAGGATCAAATCCATTGTGGTACTATTTCAACCTCAAATTCAGCACAAGAAGTCTGTACAAAATCTCAGCTGGTGGATACTGAATCATATGAAAGGCAATGTACAACAGCAAAAGCTTAAGGGTAACATTCCTGGATCAAAAATCTCCTCTCAGTTGCACATGATAGTAACGAATTTTGATATTCTGCTTTTCTTCTATAGCTCCCTACAGCAACATCAGTGGGCGATCTGCACGCATAAGGAGAGCAGAACAGCAAAACACAGAATCAGTGGCTCAGAAGTTATGGTGATTAGAATGGTAGAAACAGCTAGGTTAGGTCAACAGGACATGAGATGAGGATGCCCTCACTGTAGCCCAAAGTATAAGCATTAAATTCACCACATTAATAGCTGTGAATGAACTCTGAAATATGTGCAAATTCATTATCTCTGCATAACATTGCACATGCAACAGGAACATAAAGCAAAATTTAATTTTTTAATTCAAATCTTCTTTTTGGGAATGCAGGTATTTGTTTTGCAAAGCAAGAAATTACAGAAATATCATCTCCACCTTTCCCCCAGCCAAACATTTTCAAAGTTTTTCTATTGATTTTTCAAAGCCTTCTGTATTTGTAATAACAATGCCTAACTTAATTACTATGGCAATAACAGGGCACATTTGCTATCCCAGGAAAGGAATAAAAATCTGCCATTATGCCTCTTTCTCAGATTAAGAGCTGAGCAACAAAAAATAACCTGAACATGCTGAATATTGCAGCTGGGCTTTCTATCAATCTAGTCATTACTGAAAAATATTCCAAGGGGAGAAAAAGTTATTACATTTTTGAAAATCTCAAGAACAAATGAAAGGAACATGAGCAGATCAGTAACTCAGAGATGATGGTTGGCAGAGAAATGTATGGGGAGTGCGGGGGTGTTGATTTTGTTTTTTTAAGTGTCCCAGTAATCAGAGGAAAAATGCAAGCACACATGCAATTTGCACATCAGCCATTAATTGTCAGTGACCGCTGCCAGTCATTCAGAAACCATTAGAAGTGAGAGAAGGAAAACTTATCACAAAGGCATATACAATCCAGAATAAACACTGTTTGCACACAATTTTTAACTGTGGATGGCACTGCCACCAGAATACACATTGTTCTCTCTGGGAAGAATATTCATGAAGACATAATTACAATATTTGGTGTTGCATAAACAAAATCGCAAAAAGCACACTCCTCATCTGAATAGGGAACCCTTCAAGTCAATCAATGATGAGTGCCTACACTGAGAAAAAGGCAAAACCTCCTTCTTAAAGACTACGTATCTTTCCACCTAATCCAATGCTCTTCAGCGGAACTCAGCAGAAGCCATTCAGTTGATTCTGAACAGGTCCCCGGTCACCTTTCACTCATTGAGAGTTTATTTGGGCTTCTTCAAAAAAATAATAGATCTGTAGGGTTCTTTCAGCATTAGCCTAAAAATAATTAACAACAGGATTTGCCAGCTGTCTTCTCTTGCACTCGTGTCACTTAAAATCCTACTGATGCTTAAGTGAGAGATGAAAGTATGTTTATTACTTACTTTTATCCATAACAACTCATTCTAATTCTGCTTTTGCCTACCTAGTGATATTACAGATAGAATAAATTCTTCAGTTCCTTAGTAATGCAAATATTCCTTAAGCTGAAAACTTTATTTCTTGCAGGCTTAAGATTAGGGGAAAAAGACTATTTGCATTTATTTCTTGCTACACCAAATTCTACTCTTTTTAATCATGTGTTAGAATCCATTTCAGACAGCAAAACAACAGAGAATTCAAGCTGTGCATAACGAAATTTTAATGCAATGCCATTTACTGAAATAGGTAAGTAGGAGTATATTTTTCTACCCAGCATTACCTGTTTTGTTTATTTATAGAAATTTACATGTTAATAGACGTATTCTAGCTACAATCAGGATTATTTTAAACAAAAAAGTGATGTGCAAATTCCAGCAATTGGTGTAGCAAGCAGCAAGTAGCCAATAATGTTCTACTTAGCATGATCATTACACTAGGCCAACAAAAGTCTAAAACCACAGTTAAACTTCTCAAAAATTAACACCCACATTTAATTAATAAACAAAACTATTCAGTAGATGTCAAACATGGAACTATGAGACCAGATGTCATAGGGAGGCATGAGAACAGAAGGAAGGAGAGAAGAAACTAAAGGTGTTAAAATCCGTCAAGTATTTAAAAACAAAGACATGAAGGGGATAAAATACAGAAAGTTCAAAGAATTTTGAAACTCCCTTGTGTCATGTCTTTAATAGTTGGGAAGCCATACAATTTAAGGTCTTTCCATGACATTTTTCAGTAGTCACCAGAGCAACGTAGTATAGTATTGTATATTAATGTACAGCTAATAAATACAGGCATATTCTTGAGTTGTGAAGAGACAAAGTAAGTCAAACAGTGGTGGGGACAGAATGTCCAGGTTGAAATATCATGGCATGGAAAGTGACCACAGAGAGCTGAGGGTTAGAAAAGTACATGGAAACATCTATCTTTTTGAACAAAGTGGACCATCAGAAAAAAAAAAAAGCAGTTTTAATGAATACTAAAGGAGGCTACAAGCTACAAAGCCTAATGACCCTCATTAAGCCTACTGCAGAAACAAATCTGCTACCCCTCAGACCACCAATGATGGCAGAGCTTTCCCACTTACACAGCTAAACAGGATGAATTCCAGACATAAACCTTTAAAAGATGAATGTTTGATTATACAAAATATATCAGTCCCAAACCAGCTAATGCTGACTTTGTTCATCCTGTTTATAATGGTGAAAGTTTCTAAAGAAATGACATAAGTTGAAGATAAGTTGATGATCAAGCAAAAGGTGTAGCATGAAAAGCATGAGCTGCATCTTGTGAGGGCAGTGGCAGACACTTTCAGATTCAGCAGCTGCACATGACTGACAGATCTATCAGCGGTTGCTGTGGTATCTCCAAAGGTGTTTAATTATGAATATTCTGGATGCTTTTTGGACAGAAGGAATGAGACTTTCAGATATGGGTAGAATGTTTCTATTTTGTAATAGGAAAACTGGAATCACTGTAATTTTCTTAAAGGAGTAAAAAATGCAAAAGTCTGTTCTGTAAGGGAAAACCTTGCTCCCACAAGCAAGTGTTCTATTATAAAGAAGGTAAACTACAGTTATAAATTCCAAAAGCAAAAAAACTTTCTTATAAAAAGAGAAAATAATGGACTACATTAGAGAAAATAGGTAGGAGAAATCCAGCTGGGATTGGAAGAGGAAAAAGGTGTCTCCTAGTTTAAAAAATTAAATCCTACCCCTTTGCTCCCTCCCCCTAAAACAGCAAAACTTTTGGACAGAGCAACTCATGCCTTTCATGGTGGTGTCAGAGCTCAAAGATGAAATAAAGATTTCTAAACCTAAACCAATTATTGCATTTTTCAAAGTCCATTCGAGCAAAAATACAACGAAACAATGTCCAATGTCCACTAGAGTTAACAATGCAGACAAAAGAAGCTGTAGCTTCTGGGTTCTCTCCAGAGTCAAGCAGAGCAATGTTAGCACTGCAGTGCCAGAACAGGAAAGGTGTAGGTTATATATAGTGGGATGTTAATTAGACGAAATAATTTCTCAGAAGAAATTTGTAGTTTGCACTGTTTTTAACAGCTGTGACAGTAAGATACTACTTTTTTCCCCTCCATTCACCAGAAGGAAGAGGATCCAATGGAAGAACCAGGTATTTCTCTGTACCGGGAAGCTTCCTGGGCAGCCTCCCAGTCTCAGAATCATAGAATCATAGAATGGTTTGGGTTGGATTGGACCTTAAGATCACCCAGTTCGAACTCACCTGCCATGGGCAGGTACACCTTCCACTAGACCACGTTGCCCAAGACCCTGTCCAACCTGGCTTTGAACAGAAGTTACCAGAATCTGGCCTGCATGGCTATAGAAATATGCACATATGTAAGTATGTAAGTAAGGCTCATTTATGTTTTTTTATAGCAAGTGACTACATTTATCTTGAATCCCTCTGCATTTCTATGGCCTTTTCAGTTTTACAGTTGCATAGATAACAAATATCCAACACTTCACCAAAATATGCAATCAGAACTTATCATTTTGATGAAACAGTTTATAGTCTGTAGAATTTAATTACATATAAAGATTTGATGTTTAAAAGAAACAAATGCTAACTCTTCCCCTCTGGATTCCAGAATCCTGCCTGCCTGCCTCACCAGTCCTCTGTTCCTATTATTTACTAGGTGCAGAGTTTTCTCATATTCAGAGAGATTTTTCCCTCTTTATCTTTCTATGCTGAAATAATTCTAACGTTTCAAGGCATCACTAAGAGATCTAAATCTCTTTTTTTATATAGCCTGCAACAAGTTCTCCACATCTCTGCTTTTTATACTTTCCACTTTTTATAGCCACTTATTCTATTCCAAAGCCTTCTACTATGAATTCTGAAAATGCAGTTCTTCCCAACTGCTTGCAATAGTCACCATCCACATACTATGTTTTCCTCCCACTTAGGCAGATATACTTCTCCAAAAGCTTGAAATGTTACCTCATTCCTCTTTTTATTCTTTCCCACAAACAGTGCTTATCTGCCATCGGGTCTGCAAGGGTATTAGTCATGAAAGGCAGTAGCTTTTTAAAGGGCTGTGTTATCTGTCAAATCTTAAATACAGGACATCTGTGCTCAGGCAGGATTTTTCAGCTCTATTTAACAAGGACTCAAACACACACTTTGAGGAGTTTAGGCTAGAATCAAAGCCCTGGTCTAACAAAAGGAAAATTACTGAGACCTTTTTTAAAGCATACTACAAAAATAAAAAGAAAATGGAAATCAGGAAGTTGTAACTATAAGGAATTCAAAACATTAAGAAGAAACCCTGAGGTAATTGTATTTGTGAAGCTCAGCTACTGAAGTTACAGAAAAGTTTGGGTTCATCTTCACCTGTCTGTGAATGTGTCGCGTTATAAGCAAAGAAAATTCAAACAATGTTGAAAAAAAAAGGACAAATCATCAGCCTTTAAAACTATCTGAAACATAATGAGTGTTATTGGAGATTTTAGCAAGTCATTATATTTCCTATGTAGTGGCAATATGCTCTGAAATGATTGCCAGGAAATACACAACAAGTCTGCACAACAAGGCGAACTTTCCATCAAAGAACACCAAATTGTTTTTAACTTCTAAATTCAATGAACTTGCTGACCTTGTGGAGTAAATGTAAAATGCAGCGATTACGAAGATTAATTTTTAAAAAGGAGAAGATTGCCATTCCTTTTTCATTAATGATCTCTATTAAAAACAAAAGCTTTCATAAAAAAGCCAGAGGGAGAAGAAATAATAAAAATGAAGGTAGCTGGACATATTGTAATGAATATAAAACCACAAGCCACTCTTTGTTAAATCTATCATGCTTCATTGCCATTTAGAAGTCAAGGATTGAAGGATTAAGGCTATAGAGAGAATAGGATTAAAAATCATGTACTCTGATTTCTACTTATGATTAAATACTATTTCAGAAGGAATTTCAACTTTTTATTCTTTATTGCAATCAAGGCCTTGAGTATGATCTTTGCTAAATATGGTGTTGTGAATTCTTTTCTGTGTGAAAAGATTTTCTTTCAGAAATTCCCGCATTGGATCATTTCTTCAGTGGTCATTGTAGGCATGTTTCAGGCCACCTCTGTTCTCATACCACACAATGCTTGCATTTTAGTGGCAAAAATCAACCTCGTGCAGTCAGTGAGAATTTTGCTACTCACTTCAGTGCTGAGTGGAATCCAATTTATAGCTCGTTAAGGATGTGAATTGTTAAACCTCTGGCCCTGTTTCTCCCAACGAGTTAAAAAGATCTCCCTCCCTCCCTTTCTAAATTTCATTGCACATTCCAGCTGAAAACTACTTAAGCTTAGCCAGTTAACTTGGCAGCAAAATGAAAAAGGGATGCTATCAGAAATTGGATGTGAGGAGCTTCAGAAGTACCAGCAGAAATTTTTTGGGTCCATCACTGGTGAATGTGTTTATTTTATTGGGGAATTAAATTATAATTTGAGAAAGTTTTAAGAAGTAACAGTCAACATTTATTGTCATTTTAAAATGTATTACTCATTATATACTACATCACTGACAAACATGCTGCATTCTTCACAGTGGGCATTTATTACACACGTTATAATAAGGACTTAAACTGTAAAGGATCACATATCAAAAATAATGCTTCATATCTCTGCAAACTTTTTCAGCTGAGATTGCAGAGCATTTTACAAGGAAATGTTTCACAGCCACATGAAAGGTGTGTTTACATGACCTCGTTTCATAAAACACTGAAACTCGAAGTGATTTCTTTTTGCATAATCATGAACTAATTAGAATGAAAGCCTGATATTTTCCTCATCAACGACCATGAGACAAGTTAGCAGCTTCCTCAACCTACATTTAGCAACCTTTAAAATCCTCAGGTCACTGGAAGAATTACTATCAGGCTGACAATTCCTGTACAGACCAGGATCCTTGCAGGCTGTGTGTCTCTGGGTCCTGGGCATCTCCCCATTTAAACACAGTCTGGCTGAGCAGTGAGACCAGAATGCAAGACAGTAAAGTACTACTTGAAAAATCAAGGAAAATAGACATTTTTTTCCTGTACTTTTATTCATTCTTGTCCTTGCAGTTACCAACTCTATTTAAGATTAAGGTTAGAACTCTACAGGGATTTGTACACCCGAGACTGAGAAACTAATGGTTTTGAAAGCAAAGTAATACTTAATAGTCCATTACAGCTTAAAAGACTTCTCTGTCACACAGATAATTGTACTCCAAGCACCCAGCACCCAAGAGTTCTACAGGAATGCATCGGCAGGCTGCCCAGGGCTGGTGCCAAGGTACAAAGCAGCCAAGGTATGTACATGTGGACAGATACTTCATCCTAAATCTTACCCAAGGATGAAGAAGAATTACTCTTATAAAAGTGTAAGACAACTAGGTTATCCATAGCAGTGTCTTCTGAATGCCCAGAAGAAACAACGAGTTTCCCCCTTTCTTATTTTTATTGTCACTATTGTGACCTCAGCATTGAATGATTTTTTTTGTCAATTAATGCACAGCTGATGCTGCCAATACAAAATGCCCTTCCAAAGGTCATGACAAATCAAGAGATTTTGTTATTGTTTAATTAAACCAAAATTGAAAATACAAGCTGAAGAAAGCATGTTCAATATGTACTTAAATGACAGAAAACATTAATTGTGATCAATATTATTACAAGTAATGCCAGCTCCATTACAAAACTGATGGCATTAAATACTACTTAAAAATTGGGTTAATAATCTGCAAAAGAGTTCAAAGAAGAACTCCGTGGTTTAAAGGTATAGTGCTCTTATCATCTGGAAACACCTGGATTTAAGTCAAAACTGGATATGAATTTGGTAATCTGTCAATCCATTTCCCAGTTCCTAGTCATTTGTTCATATCACAAAGCCAGCAGGCAGGAGTGTGTGATGGGCAGTCCCTACTCAGAAGTGACTCAGGCCTGGAACAGGAAGGGTTTTGATGTCTGAATTGAAAAGCTTCTGCACAACAGTATCAAAAGTTTACAGCAAAATTACTCATGTGTGCCTGGCACTCTCAGCTGAACTCTGTAAGCATTTCATACTTGCCCTTGGGAAAAAAAACAACAGTCCTTGGCACAGCAACTCAAACCATCCCAGAGGGGATGGTTTAAAATGCCTAGGGACAATGTCATGCTCTATGCTGCTCTCTTATTTTCTCTCTGGATTGATACATCTGACATTATATTCTACACCCCACCTGGCAGAGGAGCTTACTCAACATGTTTTTCTCACTTGCAGGGTAGTATATTTTCCAGGCTGTAATAGAGAAGGATACATAGAAATTGTGTTTTAAAGTAAAAGAATAGGTCCCCTCACATACTTTTTTTTTTTTTTTTTTTTTGAGAAACATGTATAAGCTACATCTTCAAGACAGAATGCAAGAGGAGGCAAGACTCTGGCTTTTAGGTGCATTTGATACTTCAGAGCCTTGCCTATTTTGCTAAGTTCTGGAGAGGATCAAGATTTGAGATGCAAGCTTGTGATTAACCTTTCCTCTTCTCTGTCTTGAGCTCTCTCCTTCCTCACTATGCAGCCTTTCTGGCTTGTCATTTTGTATTCAATTCCCTAGCCTTAAATAAATTCCCATCACGGGGATCTGGATTTCCTTTCAGGCACTGGGTCACCACATATCAGGTGTTGCAGCAAGTACCTCGTAAGTGCCCACATCAGCTATGATGGGGAATGCATTGCTTTTCCCTTCACAGAGAGAGCATCTCATCAGCTATTTCCTACTCATCATGATTGTGCATGACACTTCCTTTCCCATTTGAAATCACTTAAAATGTCTGTTCTGTGTTTTTCATGAAAAATATTAACTACCATTTAGACTCCATCCTCCAAATGGCTTCAGTGAAGGAGAATTAAACCTGCATTAAATATTTCTGGAATTTCATATGAGATGGATAGGAGGATAGACAGCAAGTTTTTTCAATGTGGTTGCCTGTTCTTTATTATCTGAGGTCAAAAGAATAATATAACACAGACTAACTAAAGTTTTATGAACTGTATGGCTGCCAAGGACAGTGGACTGAAAACTGCACTGGAGACAGACATTTCTGTGGCCTTTATCAATCTGTGGCTTAGATACATGTTATAAATTAACAGTAAGCTAAAATTCTCCAAGACAGCTTTCCTGAAAAAAATGCACATATGAACTGTTAACAAAATAAGCAAAAGTTTCTTTGTATACAGTCATAACTCACTCTACCTAAAAGCATTATTTTATAGTGACCTATTTGACAACCAACAACATTCCAGCATTTGAGAAAAAGAATTAAGCTATGCTGGTACAAAGTCTAAAAAAGAGACTCTCCTCAACATATTTCCAACAGCAGGTATAATTGCCTGGAAAGAAGGCTTAAAATAGTAGTATCTGTAGACCCTTTACTACAGTGGAACAAATGGTACCATTTAACACAAAATGCAACTAGCACTTAGCATTAGGTATCAATCATGACTTGTATATTTTAGGACTTCTTGTTTTGATCACGAAAAACCCTACTTTTCTGAAGAAGGTATCTCTTTCTACTTTGGTTTCCTGGAAAAATGGACTTTATGGGTTCATATTGTCTGTCTGTTCACCATTTCCCTCTGTTGAAGGGGGATCTTTTTGCTAGATAGTTTTAGGAATCTATTGCTAGATAGTTTTCAAGTAAATTTAGCCAAGACACAGGTATCTTAAGGATAAATACATTGCCCCTGCATCAGATAATGTTACACCCTGAGCTCAGCAGGCACTTGTCTGGCCTGCACAAGCCAATCTGGTTTGCAGAGACAACTTGACAAAAAAACAAATAAAATAAAGTAAGCCTTTTACAAGCCACTGAGAGAAAAGTTTTAGGAAGCAATGAGAGTGAATACCAGGTTGAGAGATGAACACAGTGCTCAGGGTCACACAGCACTAGACCAAACCCAAAAGCTCAACTTCTCTCCCAGTTCATATTGGGATCCATACATTCAGTAGAAACAGGGGCTTGATATGGAGTTGCAGGATGTCCCACTAATGCTTTGTCCACTCAACAGTGCAGGGCACTTCCTCATCATTCCATGTCCTCTTCTATCCATGTACAGGACTGCTCTGTCCAACTTTCCTATGTAACTCTCTGCTATGGATTCATCCCAATCAGCCAAAAAGCCCCACACCCCTTTATACCCTAGACTGCTCAAAGATTTGGTTTCAAACTCCAGGCTACTGCTATTTCAATCAAGTGAAAACATAGTTGTATATATGTATTTATCTGCTATAGATTGTCACTAGTGGGAGGTGCCAGACACGAATGGTATTCAATTAAGATGAAATTTCACTACTTGGTTTCCAGTGAAAACACATGTAAGGGAATCAAGAAGTAACGCTTTATGCACAACACCAGCTTGCCTATGCCCAAATGCACCCAAGAAACAAAAATATGATGTGTTGATATGTTTTACTACACCAGAGTGAAGAACCAGGTAAACAATGACAAATTATTTGTTATGTTTGTAATTAACTTAACTGGCAATGTTGGATAGGTTGATTCATATGCTTAACTATAGAGAAACCTGCACTTACTAAAAGGAAGGAGGTCTATACAGACAGGAGATGTATAGAGTTTGATCGTGACAAAAATGCTCAAAAATGTTGTAAAAGAAGAAAAAAAAGTGTGTCTAAAAGTACTGAAAATACTGCTTGTGTTACAAACCACTCTGAGTCACATCTATTTGTTTATGAAAAAAAATATTGATAGGTTTGCAGTATGAATTAAAACAAGAAACCAAGTTCTCCAGTTTAGAGACCATTTTTTACTCATTTTCATTTTACTCATGTTCAGCTGCAAAATCTTTACAACTGAAAATAAAAATTAGTTGTAAATAAGACAAAACAGTTTCAAACATGAACTGATTTTTATGACCCTCATCATGAAACAGAAATTATGGAGATCAATGATAATGCCAATTGTTTATTTTTTCTTTTCATTATTTATTTTTATTCCATATACACAACCTTTTCCAAGGAAGAATAAAAGTATCAGATAGCAAATACAAAAAAACCTCTCAGGTTTTATACAGCAGTAGAGTAGGTTGAATTTTATGCATAATAATTATGATGATGATGATATCTCATAAATCTATCAAATTCGTTCATATAGAATTTATCTGCTGGTAGCTGAAGCTAAAATGGATATATGCAATGGTTAATGACGTGGATTGAACCCTTAGCAAGAAATACAAAATATATTAAATGTAAGCAAGATGAGCAAGACAGTCCTAGATTTCATTTCTTTCATGCCAACTGTCAAACTAAAGATATTATGAAAAGTTATTAATTTTAACAAGGTCTGATGAAATCTGAGAAAAACAGATTTGGATTCCTGTTTACATTTGTGGAGTTATAAGGACAGAGGTGCCCTTTCCTGTCACTGGAAGTTTGAGTCTAGTTTCTGTCAGTTAGACGGTTTATGAAGGAGGAGTATCTGCTGGAAACAAGCAAAATAGTCAAGACTAATTGCTGGGCTTCAGTCATTTTTAGGGTTAGATAGGGGAATATATGAATGGTGAGGCAGCAGCTTATAACAGGAACACGAAGAGGGACTGTATGTTAAATGGTGAGGTTTTGAAAAAGTGCTTTCCAGCATTAAAGAACTCGTGAAATGTAACACAAAATGGTTTGAAAACATTTCATCTTAAATCTCAGTAACATTCAGACATTTCCGAACTGAAAATGCAGTGAACAAAGGTGTTCCTGTGTCTTACAAGAGACATGTCCAGTTAAAAATGCACTACATGAAGTTTCGGGAAAAAGTAAGGAAAAGTGGGCCTATTTACTCATGTGAAAAGTTACTAGTTTCCTGAGATAGTTATACCCTTGAGATTACAGACAGCGCAATCAGTGATTGCCCTTATGATTCCAAATTAAACACTTGTTTTTTGGATTTATTTATTTATTTATTTAATGGAAGAATTGCATTAAATATATAAATACATAAGTTTAAGAAATCAGTTCAAGCAATAAATCTACAGCTTTCCTTTTTTTGAGAATTCTGAAATGTTTAGAGATGATTGATCAAGATGGTGACAATGTTCTCAAAGAAGGAAAGGGGGATGAATTCCTGAATTTGTGACCGCATGTGCTATGACACACTGCATGTGCCACACAGAGCCTTGAATAAGAACTCTGCTGTCTGGGTGAAAAGTAGAAGGAAGAAGTCCTGTATGCCATGAAGTGGCAAGGCAAGGATGTATGAAGGTGGAAAGTGTTGCTATTAGCAAAAGGGAATTTGCTTGGAGGATTTGCTCAAGATGGGAGATGTCCAATGGGAGACATCATATTTAGCATGAAATAAGGTGCTCAACTAGGACAGAAAGATGAAGAGGACATGGGTAGATCTGCGTGTCTTTGGCATGAAGAACACTGAAGCTGCGCGTAGCAGTGAGCTCACCAAAAGGTGACTACAGGAATGGGGAAAAGAATAAACTGATAAAATGTGACAGGAGGGTGGGGTTCAGTTCAAGGTGAAGATACCTAAACATCTGTCTACATAGAGGTGTAAGTCAGGTATCTGTGCCCTCTAATTGTCAAAATAGAGCTGACATTCACAGTCAATGAAGTTTAAAGGCAACTCGGCTCACCCTAAATAAACATCCATACTTTGCAGTCAAGTTGGTGGGTGTAGAGGAGATAAAAAGACAGATGACAGATGAATGCTAGGTGAAATCAAAGCTTTATTTATAGTTTTAAGCCTACTTGGATTTGAAAACTAAGGAGAAAGGAGGTTGACATAAAAAGGAAGGCATGGGTTAAGAGTGATGGAGACTACTGGCTGGGATGGATTGGTAATGAAATTATGTGAAATTTGTAGTAATGAAGTAAGTGAAATTTGACGTATCTGATCCCAGGAAATTTCAACAGCTCTTTAATCCCCAAATTGGATAAAGAAGTAAATGTTCACTTTTTCCCAGAATGGAAATTTCCATAAAATGAATTAAAGAATTTGAAAAATTTAATTACTACATTCCTTAACCAAAAATGAACTTTCTAAAACCTCAGATATTTCATGTCATTAAGGCTGAACTGACTTTCAATATTAAACTAAATTCTTTACTGCCTTATGGGACTTGTCATTCTTTTCCATATTCTCTTCCAATGAACAGACTCTGTTAGTAGACCACTTGCATAATATACCTGTAATCAGGCAAATCCTGTGAGTCTGCTATGTAATATCACTTTACATGAAATGTAGCAACCAGTGAATCTAGCTCAGAAACAAAGGGGACAGAACTGTAACTTCCATAGTACACTACAGATAAAAATAGGTTGACCCATTTTGATGGGGAAAAAGCAAAAAGGAATAATTTAAAAGAAGCATTCCAATTCAGAAATCCCAAATACTTCATTCACATTTCCAGGAGAGAAAACACAATTATTTTTAATAAATGTAAGATTTTCTGGAGGAAAATAAAAATTCTAGTCTTAGTGAAGAACTGCCAGCTATTTCTGCTTAACGCTATTATGAAACTCAGATTGGCACCATATAAACAGAGAGTAAGAGGCAATTCTTGCTTCAAAGACCTGCCATCTAAGTAGATCTGACAGAGCAAAAGGCAGAGTAATTTGCTGAAATTCACACAGTAGTTACATGATAGAGAAAGAAGTAAGTATCAGCCCTTAAAACCTCCTGACCTACAAAGGGGTTTAGAGCAGTGGGTATCATTAAAGGAAAACAGAAGGAGTCCCGAGCACAGATGCAAAGAAAGCTTGACTTGGTAGAGCTTGTCAATCTCTTGGCAAAGGCATGTGAAAATTTTTCAAGAGGAGGGATGTGCTGGAAGGTTGGTTCACATTTTGCAAAGAGAAATGAGCAAGCACTGGGGTTTGCAGATAGAAGCCAGAGAAAATGAAGAAATTGAATTTGGCAAAGGAGTATTAAAGAGCTGAAAATGGAAGATTTTCATGCCTGGAGTGGAGGGGGCCCTCAGTATCATTAGCCCAGAACATCAGGACTCAAATATTGTGCACTGTGTGAACGTTGTCTGGTGTGGAAACTTCATGCTGGTGGCAAAATGAAGAAGGAGCCGTAACCATTCCATGATTCTATGATTTGGCAGGATTTGCACTGAAAGGAGAACATGAAAGTTGGGTTCTTCAGAATGAAAGCCCGATAGTAGAGTCTGATAGGTGATAAGGACATCATAATGTATCTCAGAGAATCAATGCAACTTTCAGATGTGACAAAATGAATGTCAATGAAAACAAGTTATGCAGATAGTGATAAAGCAGCAAGGTAAGGATCATTTCTTATCTAAACACTCATGTCTGTCTAAAATTCTGTTTCTCTGAGCAGAATGTGCCAGAATATATCATAAAGTGTAACAGTAGATGTTTGGCACAAAAAACATCTACCAAGCCATAACTGAGGCATGTGTGAAATTAATCCTCGATCTGACATTAAATCTAAACAAGAATTCCAAATCCCCATGTGCTAATAACAAAGTTCCTGGTTTTGGACCTCAGTGGCAAGGTACAGGCAAATCAGTGATTTTTAAGAACCTTTTCTTCTACAGGTATTGAATTAAAAAAAAAAAGCCCACATTCTTGAACAACCAAAGAATCTTACGAAAAGAGAGGATGTTGCAAGAAGAATCTCTAAGAACAGAAAATCTCTCCCTAAAGTCTTTTATGCTTCAAGTACTTTGCATTAATGAGCTGAGCAAGAACAACCCTTACAAGAACAACATGACCCAGCATACTATAGTAATTTGATAATCCGGTAGTCAAATAACTACAAAATAATACTGTTTCTTTAACAGCATTTTCATTTTAAATTGTTTCAGATACTTTTTTGTTGGCTGGGGTTTTTTTAATATCCCAGTGCTTGTGGTGATCTCAGTATATATACAGCTAACAGGAAAAAAAAAGCAACACATTTACTCCAAGTAAGTCTGCGATATGTTGCTCCATAGATACTGGTAGATTTTTCTTCTGCCTTTGCCACTAGTATTTCTCAAGGAGCAGGCAAAGATAGAGGTTCATATAAGTAATGTGAGAGATTTAGAATGCAAAACTCCTATGCCCTTGTTTTGTTTCAGTAGCACACTTCTGTTGTATTCACTGTAGAATTTACTCTGGGAGCCTGTGTTGTCAGTGCTAGAATAAGCATCACAAAATCATTCAGACATGTAATTTCTGATGTCAGAATAGAACATCAGAATTATTGCTGAAATAAGGAAGGGATTTTTGGAATATCGCAATCTTTCAAAATAAAGCCATTTAAAAAAAAATCCCAGGAACATTCTTTACCAAAACACTGACCCTGCATTTCATACAGCCAGCAATTCCTCAGTGACCTCTTTATCAACCCAAACCGGCACTGAGTTTTCTTTCTGCTAATAGTATTTACATTAACCAAATGAATGTATCTCGGAAAACTTAAAATAAATCAGATGCAGGACATGAAAACCTATTAACACATTTAAAATAATTTTAAATTGTTTGCATTAATGCACATAGCATGCATGCATTTAATCCTCTGTATCTCACAACAATAAAATAAGTAGCAGTCTTTAGAAATCACCACTTTTTAACTGGCTAATTGAACTGACACTGCACTATAAAACAATAGGAAAAGCCTCCTCAGAAAAACATCTATTACAACGCATTTCTACTTCGCCTTTATTACATCATTTTGATTACTGAAACTTTACCAGAGGAAAAACAGAAATTAGACTGAATGCATATAAGATAGTTTGATATGATCTGTATTGTATCGTATCTCTGAATATGTCAATATAGTCATCGCTCCTGCACAACAGCTACAGCTCCTTTAAGCATCCTCAACAGTATTCATGCTGTTAAATTTTAAACCATTAACAATGCAGTACCCCCCAAATCCAGCCTTGAACTCTGACAGACACTGATCTCTTTTCTCCCTCCCACACCCTGTTTTATCAGACACTATTTTGTTTAAATTGGCTACTAAATAGCATAGCACTGTACCTTTAAATACAAATCAAACAATATTCATATTCCCACGGTGCTGCTAGTTTCCCTTATGCATTGAATCGCCTGTAGATTAAAAGCTCAGAATCTGAAAAGGGATTCTGTTCTGCAGACCAAAGTTCTCTGTAGGAGATGAGGGAGAGGGTCAGTCCCGGAGTCACACACACAACAGGCAGAAAACACACTTGTGATCCTCAGCTTTGGATAGCATCAGAAAGGGGAATAAAAAGCAGAAACACATGGCACACTGAGAACTGGTATCACTTATGGCTTCTAACCAAAGCAGCAATTAAACACCTTTCATCATTCCCCTAAATGCCTGATTTTTGTAAGAACTGAGAGAGACACACACACACAAAGGCAAATCCCCTCTGAACAGCAACGAAAACTTAATAACCTACCATTTTCTTTGCACTCTTCTGGAGGTTTAGCCTTTTTCGCAAGTCGTGGATCCAGCCATGATGTTGTCTTTGTGTTATGGCTGAAAAGAAAAGAGATCACTCTGAGCAGACACATACTGAAAGGAATCAAGTTTATTCCTTAAGAAAAAAGGGTTAGTCCAACAAAATTGCAATCGATACACTTAATTTGCTTACTGGTTCTAAGTAGCCCTGAAGGAGGTGTAAGAGTAATTGTGCAAGGCAGCTGTAAATTTGGCAACCTCAGCTCCCTGTCCTCAAAGAAGCTATTTTTATTAAAATCAACTAGAATGTTGCCAAGTTAACCTCATTGAAAATGCAGAACTCATCCAGAGCAAAAGGAATTTATTACAAATACAGTGTTCTCCCGTTGAACGAGTGCAGGCGACAGGATTCTGTACCATTCTCACAGTTTTCAGATAGAATTATTTTCATCTTAAACCTGTCCTTTTCATAAATACAGGTTTGTTATTTCTCACCAGCAGCACTGGCAAGGCACAGCAAAAGTGATGCAAATTACAGCATGCTCCTGCAAAGTCTACATTTCCAGACAGAGTGATTAATGATACTTTGTTTAACAAACCTTTATCTCCCCATATATAATCCTTCTATCGAGGTAAAATAGATATGCACGAGCTGAATGAATCATGTGGCTCCTTTCTGTACTCAGAATAGATCTTTGAGGAATCAGCCATCAAATAGCGTTGAACTGGCACAAACTGTTTTCTAGGAGAATATTTTGCCAAATGAATTGATACTTTGCACAGTTTATGAGACTTACACCCAGATCTTTTCAATGTACACCTTTCCCATAAGCATTTGAATTTGGAGCCAATTATTTTAGCGATATTAAGAAAGGAAGACTATAAACCAGCAAAGGATGTGATCATTACTCCTTTATTTTTTGAGATGCTTTTCCTACAATACCATCATTCAGAGACACTTCTAATCCATGTTTTATTTATCTGATACATCTAGGAGGATGCTTGTTCCATAGAGTACTGAATTATTTAGTTTATTATTAATTTGCTGTGTCATTTCTAAGTGTACTTAAGACTTTTCTTAAAGGCATTGATATAAGGTGAACAAAACCAGAGGACCTGGCATAAAATGGATTAGTATGGAATTGGTAATTGATGAGTTACTGATTAACAGTGATTCATGTGGTCCAAACACCACTGATTCCCCTAATGAAAAAGAAATGCCTAGATCAAGTTCCTTCTTCCACCTTGAGACCCTGTTTAGTCCATGGCAGATAACTTTTCCTCTGCCTTGATTTCTCTCTTTCTCTAAAAACAGTGATACTAGCTATTTCTCAGGATTATTGTCACCATGTTAAAGCACCCTCCACATTTATGGGAGAAAAAGGTAGATGAGAATTATGTGCAGATAAAGCGGTAACCAGAATGAAAAGTAAGGCATTTAAATTCCTATTTTAAACATGCCTTTAGTCTGGAACACCAGTCACAATAGGTGAAAAGGATGAACAAAACCTTCCCTTGCTTTGACACCAGAACTGTATTTGCAGAGTATGAGAATGATAAGCCAAAGGTAAGGTAATTTGAAACAATGCCAGCAGCCCATGCTTCATAGCAAATGTAACTAAGGCACTTTCTCTGAAGCCTGTGGTCTCTTGTAGGGTGTATTCTTATACCACAGCTTTAAATTAAACTAGGGGAGGTAGCGGCAACAATGCCACTGCAGCAGTGTGGAGCTCAGCATGGGCTCATCACCCTGGTGTCTACCAAGCTACTTGGGTGCAGTCAGCAGCACACGCTGAGCTGCACACTGCCACGGGTGCCCCATTAGCAGTGCCAGAGCTCACAGCAAGCTTGGACATACCTGTTGGAGCTGCAGTCGCATCTCTGGAGCTTGGGCATGTCTGTACAACAGTGAATCTCCAGCTATTAATTCTGAATGGTTTTAGGGACCCCCACTGGTTGCAGGGACTATGCCAGATTCACAGTTTCCTACAGCTTTAGAAGAGTATTATATATATGACTACTATTAGTAATGTTTGCTGTGTATAAAGCAAATCTCAAAGCAGTTTACAAAGGAAATAAAAATCATCACTCTTGTTTTTAAGCTGGGAAAATGGAGTCACAGAGTCATCAAGTGACTGCCCACAGCCACCAAACAAGCCAGTGGCAGAGTCAGTCCCAGAAGCCAGCTCTGCTGCATGTCAGCTGGCAAGTGTTTTCCTCACTAGTCGACCATCAGAAAGAGACCAATTCACCAGCCCTGAAAACACCCCTATGACATTCTAGTGTAGACCTGAGAAATGCGTTTTCAGGCATCTGTAAAGACAGGTGCCAAGATGAAAACAAGCCCACTTCAGTATTAATGTTTAAAAACATGAATTAGCTGAATTACAGCCTCCAAGGCTTTTGTTAAAACTAAGAACAACAAGCAAACAGTTACGCTTCCCTTCAGCACAAACTGGGCTTCCATAAACCCAAAGGACTGATGTCTTCCAGTTTTGTGCATTGTGCCCATTCTAAACAAAAGCATAAACAAATTAAAAAATCAGCAGCTTTTCCAACAGAAGAGTGATCCTTCAGTCTGCAGTAAAATTTCAGAGAATGAAGACGTTACATCATCTAGATCAGCTCTTACAGCACTCAATCTCCTCTTCTACTTACTGTCTCTCAAACACATCCAGCTACTTAGGTGAAGCAAAACTCATCTGTGAGAACTTTTACCTATAACAAACAACCAAAGAAAAAAAGTATCTTTTGAAAATTACCCATTTCCTCCTTACCCATCTCCATGCTTGCTCCCTTGCCCTGCCTCTCCACTTTATCATCTATACTAAACACGCAATGCTACCTCTTGCAATGGGACTTTAAGTGCTTCTAGACAAGTGCTTCAGTGGGTAAAAAAACCATCTTTTCTTGCTCTGAAGACAGACCCTACTTGAAAGAAGACAGAGTTGAACCCACCTGTCTTCTAACACCTATGCAGTGCCATCAATGTCCTATTTAGTGTTACATCCTGCTGATTGCTTGGATCATCTTAGCAACTAGGTGCGCAACACACAAACACTTCTACAAGGACAGACATGACTTCTTGTGCTGCTCTCAGTATAAGAGGGAAATAAGTAGCCCTGGACTACAGCATAGTGGTTTTTTATACACATCTACTTCTGTTCTATGCAGGGGGTTTATTCGGCAGGGTACTCTTCCAGCCTCCCCTGTGCCAGCTTTCAAGTTGTGGATTTTGAAGTGCTGATGCTTTTGCCACAGTGGATGCCATGCTAGCACTATGGAGTGTTGTTCAGAGTAACCTCTTGCTACTTGTCTCCTACCAAGGACTACAACTGGGGTTAGCCAACCACAGAAACAAATGAGGTTCAGATTCTTCCCCACACAGGCAGGATATGTTGGGAATGAGAGGATGAGCAAAAACACAGTGATGCTGGCTTGCTGAATGTCCCAGAACAGGCTGCAGGGACGCCTCAGGAAAGACACCACCTCCACTGCACCCCAGGGCTCTGCCTATTCCCTCTTCAGCTCTGCAATGGGCTATAATCTATAAAAGCTAAAGAGAAGCAATATTTATTTTCTAAACAGTTCTTAATACCATTTAAAAGAAGCCTTGATTGATAGGACAGTTTTAACTATGGGAAAGAAGACAGAAGGAACATTAAAATGGCCAAATTAAAACCAATGGCAGAAGTAATGTTAACACGTGAGCTCTGCATGTTGATGCTTTCAAAGCACTAAAAACCTTGCAAAATGTGCAGTGTATAACCTGCCTTACCACTTGGTCTAATCACAAGTGTGCATTTGGGAAGTCTTATAGACAAAACAGGAGGAAAAGGGGCTGAGGATTTATAGATCAGTTATGAATGAACTGCAGATGAACAGCAGTGTCAGTTGTGGAATAAATGCACAAACAGTTGTCACGGGCTGAATGAGAGTGAAGTGATGCAACAAAAGCATCCTGTGAGAAATACAGCTGTGGCTCCACCAGCATTTTCCACTGGCCACTGCTTCAATACTCAGCAATAACCATACCTGATGATTAAAGGACAGGTTTAGGAAGTCCAACCTTACACAATTTCAATGATCTTTACTACTAGCTAGGATGATTTAGCTAAGTGACAAGTGCTGGCAAATCAACTATGCATATCTTAGAATCTGTCTTAAAATCAAGAGCAAATTCCTAATTTTGGAAACTTTGCAAGCAGTCAACAAAAGCAGTCAACAAAGAATTCCTTTGGTTTTGCTTCAGGCAGGTAGAGCATGGGAATAGCATGACATTTTTAAATTAACCCTAATTTGTCACCTGCTATACAAAATAGAAACCGCTTATAGACCTGAAATGTATCGCCAATTTGAAAGGTAATTAAAAAAATAGTCACTCGGTAAAGCAGTGGAGTTTAGTATTATAGCCAAAAGTCAATAAAATAATTATTGCTGTGCTAGCTTAAATATTCCCTCTTTGCCAACCATTTGCACACAGCAAAAAGAGTTTATTATGATCAGAGTCCTCCAATATCAGTTATATACAACTTTATACATATGCAGAAAAAAATATTCTTCAGCTGCTCTAAACAGTGTGAAAGAAAGCTCAGAATACTTCCCAAACACCCTGACTCAACCTCCTGTTCCTCAGATTTTCTCTGTAGTTGTGTTCTTAAGACTTCACAGAGACTGTTTATGCCCCAGTTTTCCATTATCACTGGAGCTAGATACGAGGAGCAGAGCCTCTCCAAGAATCTCACTGGATTCTCTTCCACAACCTCAGAAAGCAAAAAAACATTAGGAGTGTGGCTTTTCTTATTTAACAATGTATTCAGTTTTTTTTTCTTCCTAATTAGTTTTTAGACAGTATATTATTTTACTTAAGATTTTAGTGCAATGGATTTGTGTTATCAATCTGTCAGTTTAAAGCACTTTGACAGATAAAGTTCCTTGTACTAACAAAGTCCTCAGACAATCTCTCGAAACGCTTTTGAAGGAAATACAGAACGTAGTTACTGACAGTAATGGCCTTAATGCCTTTTGAAAACACTACAAACCTATTCTAAATTGTGACTCTTGCAAGGTATGTAATTTGCACATTATTGTGAAAGGCATTTTGAAATGGGTATTTACTAATGTGCTGCTGCAGTGTATTTGGGGACAGCACATATGGATTTGTTTGGGGTTTTTTTGTGAGTATCTTAGATTCAAGATGGTTCTCAATATAACAGCTTGAGCAAAGAAGAGTGTACGACACAGAGAAAACCAAAGTGCACTGTAGGCCATCTGACTTCTAAAATGCTTACTCCTACCTCCTCTTTGCATGCCTAAGATCTGTAGATTGGCAGAGCTTTTCAGACAGCACAACAATGATTTTCAAGTACTCTGTGTGTAGGGGGACAGTGACTGTAAAACAGCATTAAAATGGCAATTTTGCAATTCATTTGGGGTACTACCCAGACTTCTTGCACACACGTAGGGACAGGTAAAAAAAGGAGTCGTCCTCTGGCAATGGTTTGAAGGCAGCAGCTATGACTGCTACTGTGTGTTGAATTTCATACTGTCAGTCTGTTAGATGTGCTTGGAGTATGTGGTCCTTAAGAGACACAGGTTTGGAGGTGCCTATCCTGTGAAACCCGAGATGGCCTTGGGCAGTAGATAAGCACTTAAGTACTCAGTCGATACAGTGGTGGTGCCTCTAGGCATCTGCAGTAGCAGAATATGCTTATGTAAGATTTTTTGGGGAATACATAAATGCCTAAAGTCTCCTTCTGTATATTCTATTTAGATCACTCTCTTTCTTTGACTCTGGCAGTTAATTTCTGACGAAGAACAGGCTTCATCTCATGCAACTTCAGCTGCCCAGAAATTACACAGTTAATTGTGTAGGATTATTGTCTATTGAAGGGAGAGGCATCTACACAGAATAATTTATCTTACCTATGTTCCAGTGGGACTGGGGACCTAACCATGTGCTGCTGATAGTGACACAGTAGCTGCTATGGCATCTCCCAAATGGCCACTGGCTGCCACTCCAAGAAGGGGGCTGGTTTTGACAGGTTCTGTGTCACATCTGCCATGCTCATGGAGACGTCTCGGGCTATTTGTATGCCTCTAGAGTAGTGCTTTGGCTCAGATTAGGAGGTCGCTTTTCAAGTGAATCTCTCAGTTATCTTCATTTACACACTGAGCATTCTCCTAGCTTGTAAGCTTCTTTCACCTGAATTTAAACCAGAGGCTGCACAGCTAGAGCTCAATTAATGCACTACAAACCATTTACTGGCATGCAGCCCATGGTAGCTGAAAAGACCTAGTAGCTGTGTATGCTGGGTCATCAGCACCAAGTGTCCCACTCTGCAGACTACTGATAGGGACATGGTTTAGATCAGTAGGAATTCAGAATGTTTTTAACTCAACTTTGGTTTCATGGACTGAGTTAAGGGGCTCAGGGGTTGGACATAATTAAGTACACTCCCAGAGATTAACTTTTTAGTTTTAGCTGAAAGGGATCCTGTTCATGTACTCTGAAATGTGAACGAAACTACAGCTCATGAAGACAGACAGATTTGCTTCAAAGGTGTATTCTTGACACAGATAACATACTATTGCAGACATACTCTTGGATATGAAAGGGTGTCTTTACTGGTAGAAGCATCTATATTTAGGCAAATTAATTCTGCCCTCATCTTTGGCTTGGATGAACCAGCTTCTGGAGGTAATTATCTCTCTCCATTGACCACAGAAAGAGTCTTAGAGACTGGTTTATACTAGATGGCTAATGCTATATGGCAAGATAGCTAAGCTGAATCTTCCAGCTCCATAAATAGAAAGGAGAAAAATTATACCACTACAAACACCAGATTATAGGTGTTGGAAGAGGAATTCTGCAGAGCAGAGCAACAGAGGAAAAGAAAGAAATAAGAAAGTGAGGAAAGACAACAGGAGTTGAGCTGGCAGTTTGATATGGATGTCAGCATAGATAAAAACAGCAAGTGAGAGCAAGGGACAGGACACCAGTAGCGCAGACTGAAAATGTCTTCATAACATCAAAAGACAGGAGAAGAAAGAAAAATCAGCATTCCCCAAATTCATTCCAGTTCTACCATCTCCACATTCTCAATTAATGTGACATGAGGCAAGGAAGTGGTCTCAGGAGAAAGAAACCAAGAGAAATCTTTTCTGTTGCCTGTCCCAGTGTATGTCACATTGAAGTCCAAAGAGCATTGAAGATCTGATCATTGTTATGCTGACCAAAACTGACAAATTCAATACAACATATAAGCAAGAATAAAGAACTGCAGACATCTACAATCATATTCACAAGACTCCTGATGATTCAGAGTTGTCCAAACACTAAAGTCATACTGGCACAAGATGGCTTGTTTCCCAAAGAACAAACCCACCAGAAGTAAATATTAAAACAGTATGTGCAAAAAAATATCCTTCATCTTAATTGATACTTAATTAAAGTAGCAGAAATAACTACGCAACCAAAACATGGCAATATTCAATATTAAGCACTGATACACTGAGAACGTAATACTCACAAAAGTGCCAAGCTAGCTTCTAAGAGATTGGGTAATTACTGCATGATATGGAAGCAATCTTGAGCAGGTAGGAGGGTGTACTTCCACCTCAGTACTTCTAGTACCTTCTAGTGTAAAAGATACAACTTATCAAATGTAATGGTGCAGCCAGGACTAATTAATATATCCTGCTTTCTGATGGTGAACTGATGGAGCAACCAGGAATAGCTAAATATATCATGACTCTTTAGGTAAGCAAGATATTAGGATAAACATCTTATTCCTGCAGTCAAAAGACTTTCTTACATTAAAAACTACTATGAAGAAATACTGACCCCACTGAAGTCAGTAGCAATATTCCTAGAAACAAACTAGGTCAGGATTTTACTTTTCCAATGTACTTCTTTTCAGGTAACATCTAAAATAGCACCAGCTGTATTCAAAAACTTAATGCCTGTTTTTTACTGTGAAGAGAAGAGTCCTTGGCAGAGGACTATTTTATAGCTGTTTTGTAGTCTTTTATGGTGCCCTCGTAAAAAAAGATGCTTTAACAACTAGAAAAGATACTGCAAAAGGTCCAAAAAGCAATCTCGACTTGGCTGCTTGGAGAAGTAGATGTTGAAGTAGGAAGAGACTGAATATAAGATGTATTATAAAGTGGTTTGTTAAACCTCATGTGGTCAAATTGTCCTAAAAATCATCACTACAAGTCAAAGATGATCCTTTAAAGATGTATTAAAGAGATGTGAGTTTATTCTAGACTTCTCTCGACTAACAAAACAATTTTTAATGTAGTATAAGCAAATGAAACTGTATGTGCTTTTGAACAGTATAGAATTAAATAGCTTTAGTTATGGGCTACGTTATATCCTTGAGACTATTCTTCAAGGCTTAGTTGTAGCTCAGCTTGACAAACTGTAGCTCTTTCCAGTTTAATGTCTTATTCTCCCTGCACACCTTCCAGAAAGCTCTGCTGCTTACAGGTGAATAGAGGGCTGGAGAGGCAAAATCAATTCTGCCTCTTATAAATAAGTATCATAATCTGTAAACAACTCTATGGGACAGTCTATAATATAATGGTATCTGATGGAGTTGAAGAGTTGGGCAAGGGCTGCATTTAATGCTGACTGCACATGATTAACAGATGAACTGAGAACCTTGGTCTTTTTGTTTTCCCTTCAACACTGTACCGGACCAACACAGGAAACATTGATTGCCTGAGATCCAACGCAGCCAGTATCTGCTGACTTTATGAGGACAACATGATGCTCATGTTTCTAGTATGTGGTTTAAGAGTAGCTGGCAAGATGACGTCTGAAGGTTATGGCGAATTTCAGCCCTTCCTTACCCCTGGGAGAGGGAAAAACTAAAACTCAGTGATGGGTACAATTATTTTAAGCACGCCAAAATAGGTCACACTCATCAGCTGTATTTAAAGTAGGAAAGAAGGAGAACTGGAGGTTTCTTTAGAGTTATTCCAGTTAATATATAGCGTTTTAATTACTGAATGTTCTCATTTGTGTATGTTCTCAATGAAATAGAATATAAGAGATTGACTCCTGTGTGTCGTGTGTGCCTCTATCTGAAAATTTGAATTCCTATGTAAGGGAGGCTGGAAACAGCCCAAGAAATGTGCTTAAGTAGCTCTTCCTGAAAAACAGTGGTATTATGCAGTAAGAAGGGATACTCTTCCTGTTCTGTCTGTGAATGCTAATATAGGTAAACATAAGGTCATGCACCTATGTCAAAAACGGGAAAGAAAGGAATAAACAGACCAAGCCATGGTCTAAAATATAACCATCCTCTGAACCATGCAGTGAATCTAATATATGATTTTTTATTTTTGTTTAGTCCTTGAGGTAGAGGAAACTCCTTCCAGTGTGCTTTGCAAAATGTTAACTGGGCCATTAACGATTAACAAATAAATAATACTGTCTACAGACAGTTATCTTTCTTCTTATGAAGTCACTCCCTCTCTCACTGTAAATCTGCCACCTTACCTCTGATGGCAGTTTTGATAAATGAGCTCACATGCAAAATTTTAGAGGTTAGTCTGAGGTGAATGAATGTAAATGCCATCAGGAAATCTAAGACCTCTGGGATATACCTGTGACAACCTGGAACTTGAGATCGCTTATTGCTTGAAGTCCTTAGGGTTTAAAGGCGCAATTAATATGAACCTCAAATAAAGCAATAAAAGCTGCTGCCTAGTATGACTTTTTTCCACCCATTGTGATGTACACTTTAAAAATATTTGGTTTTCATCTATTATTTAATAATCTAGTACAATCTATACTACTGTTCAGGGAGATGTTGTTAGACAAATAGGGTTTTGTTGTCTTTTTATCTTTCCGTTTTTTTGTGAAAGCAAATGGAGTCTCTTCATGCCATTAACCAAAGTGACTTGTAAACAAAGAGGCAATTTAACAGCATCCCCACAGCATTACATTCCTACTTAACCCTGTGAAGACTGTGCAATGTGAAAACTCAAATGATCAAAGTTTTTCCTTTGCTAGGATTCTAGTAAATAATCTGGTATTTTTACACAAGTGTAATTGCACTTTTTTGTAATTACATTATTTAATAATATAATCCCAAAGGCAAGTAGCCCTTAGAGCAGTCTTCCTGTCCAGTCTGCACCTCTGATTGATTTCTCTGCTTTACATAACATTCATTTAGGGGAAGTGAATGATGAGCACTGCCAGAACAGAAGTGTAAACCAGAGCATTCCCAGGAAAGGAAGTAAGCTGTAACATTCACTGTATTTGTTACAAAATATACATTTTTTTCCTATGAAACTGTCTGCTGCAGTGTTTACCACTGCTGTAGCTTGGTGCGTTAGTTCCTACCCGTAGTTTTGTCGCCCACCCCCCAAATGTATCACAAGCTTTTGTTACTACAAGTAAAATAAAAGTGCCACATAATTCAGTCTGCTCTCTGTGACAGCATTCAATATGTCCAGAAAAATTAAATTTGAGAGTGAGGTAAGAAGGAAACAAGGGTTTGAGCTTGCCCTGAGGTTATGCTAGTTCTTCTCTACTTGCTTGGACAAAGCTACTATAATTACTCCTTTCCAAATAAGCGTATTTTTGCTCTTTTCAACAAAGACACTTATGTTTTAATAGTTACTGTTCTTTTCAGCTTTGTATATGCCAGAAGCTATAGTTGGTCATGCCAGTATTCATGCAAAATCATGTGCACAAACTTTATACCTATCATTTGTTTACATTTCATGTGATAGTCATAAAATTTTACATGAAATAAGGGACTTAAAGCAGAAGTGACACCACTAAATGTTATTTTTACCTACTAATAATCAGAATAATGGCAATTCCAAATTGTTTGAGGCAGTTCCTTAAGGCAAACATAAATGCTAGTGCTATCTCTGTAGTAGTGTTCTACTGATGAAGATACTGTTGGAGGTTTTTCGTTTCTCTTTTTTTTTTTTTTTTGTGGAACATAAGGTCATATGAACTCACTTATTTTCTGTGTTCTTATTCTAGTAATGTGCGTTGATGTCAGCACTCAGAGAAGAAAAAACTTTCATATCCAGTTGTTCTATGAGTTGGCTAAGTAGCAACAGTAGCAGCAGGTATGTATAGCCTACTAACAGGTAAAAGTTTCTACACATTATTAACTCCCCTTATTGTCCACTCATTTATTTTATTATTTATAAATGTAGCATAGCCTCCCGCTACCATTCACTAGCTACTTTTTAGCCTATCTTTCTTTCCTTAAATTGGCAAAAATCTCATCCCTCTTCACCTCTCTCCACATAAGGAAGTATCCAGCAATTGTGCTACTATCCCATAAGCAGCAGAGTGACAGGAAAAACTTGCTTCCAACAGAAGAAACAACAGCATTAATTGCTGCCATCAAAGCGCTACGCAGTACAGTTACCAGTCTTAAAAAACAGCACGTTTCAATGTAAGTCAATAATGCAGGGATTGCCACCAGCTCTCAGGAACCTTGACAGCCAGAACATCCCTGCTGTTTTAATGAGGAGTGCAATGCTCCATTTCACCATACAAACCATTTCCCCACCCAGTTAAATACGATACAGCTACTAGAAAGAGAAGAAATAAGACTCACTCAATAAAGTAGACTTCCCCCTTTTCTGTATAAGCCATTTCCCAGTTATCAGGCAGTGGGCCCAAGTCATCATTCTCTTCAGGTTTAGTCTGCTTTGTTACATCCATATCCTCCTTTGTTTCTTCAGGCTGAGTATATCCTGGTGCAGGACAAGGTTGGGTGGAAGATATCTCACCTGAGACACCTGTACTCTTCTCTTCATGTTCACTTGATTCTACAAGAGAAGAAAAATTACAGTTTTGAATATCCAAGTTAATGGTGGAGAATTTATTGGGTGCAAGTCTCCAAGGAATACACAATGAACTGCAAGTCTTGAAATAAAGAGAAGTTCTATTTGGTTTACACAAGGGTCCGTCTGATGATGCATTTTATCTGGAACACAATAAAAGAAAATAAAGCAATAAGCCCAAACTGAAACAAGAAACTAATAAAGGTCTAAGAAACAAACCAAAGAGTTCTGGCTCATTCTGTCCCAGGAGTCCTTCCAGACCAGCAATAAGCACTGAGCAGAAAGCAGCTTCATATCCAGCAGTGCTACTGTCTTGTGTCTTAACTTTTAAAACTATACACACATAAAGCAACTACCCTGCTGTTTTACTACAGACAAACAATCCTTTTCAATTAAAAAAGTATATACACTAATTGCTTTACCTATATCCATAAATCAAAGTTATCAATATGACATCCATAAACTCCAAGCAATATATTAACTGTATAGAAAGTGGCTGCATAGAAAGTGACTGATGGAATCTGTGGGAAGATTGGTTTCCCACAGCCAATGCCAAATGCTTCCTATACCCAATGTGGTTGTGTCTCACTGTGACAAGAATGTATTCAGGAAGGAGTGATCCATTCCTCTGTTTTTTTTCAGTACTTGATCTTCCACTTTTAACTGATTTTACTTTGCATAAAGTCAGAAATTTTAAAGATGTTGTCCAGCAGTATCTCCTCCACTACTAGCTCCCAAAGTCCAGTCCACATCCTTTTAGTTAAGCAAGTGCAGCAGAACTTCGTGACACTCATTAGAACAACTGCTGAACACAAACATTAAGACAAACTCATAAAGATACCTCAAAACGATCAGCTAAATGTGGATTGGGTGTGCAATACTAGAAGTTTCAATGATGTGCCTTATCCACATTGCTGAACACTAACCTCCACACTTAAGAGTCTACATGTTCATCTGCATGAATGAGTATCATATAGCAGGGCTTCCATGCACAGAACTATTAATGAAGGTGGAGAAAACACAACCTTTTCTTGACTACTACTAGCTCAAACAGAGGATAGTTGAGTGAACTTGTCTTACTAAAGAAAGAGATTCCTTTATCTGTGGAGATGAAAAAAATTTAGTTGATCAGTCTACTAAGGATGTGTTTGTAAGCTGTGTTTTATTATATGGTGTATTTAAGGAATTATTTCTTTTGAAAATTGTTGCAGGAACCTGTTCCTCAGTGGACAACAGAAGGTCTCATCCTTGGATCCTTTTTTGATGTTGCACTTAAATGAAGCTTGATCTCACTGAAAAAGTAGTCAGACCCCTACTTTTGGCCAAATGAACTGTAACAAAAATAAATGCAAATTGTAATACATTGACCAAATCTCTACTGACTAAGATGGGATTGTAGTCAGATGGCTGAAATGACCCTGCATGTCAAGTTAGGTAAACCTAATTCAGTCCTGCTTAGTCTAGTTTCTCAGTTTCTAGATATATCGTTAAAATGGGTGGAGATGAATCTGAGACCTAGTGAGCATGGCTTTGTATTAGGTTACGTGAAGGCTAGTAACATAAAGTCACCAACAGATACAAATCATAGGGACATCAGAGGAGAACTGAGAACAAACTGTGAACTTTCACACTAGTATTTAAACAAAATGATACATATTTGGTGTAGTAGAAACACGACTGAGACTACTGTAGCTTGTTCATAAAGATAGTAAGGAATTAAGGATGTATTGTTCTGTATCATCAAAAATACATATACAGTTGCTCTGAGTAATACTATACGGACTATATTGAAGTCTCTGAATAATTATAGAAATGAAAATAGAAAACATGTTTTTAAAAGACATCAACAATGTAATCTACAAAAAAGTTCCAAGATTACAATTCCTTAAATGAACTGTATTATTGCATCCGGAGCATGGAACTACGCAGATACTTTTGTGAAACACGTAGGAGGTGGAAGACAGCTTGGGTGAAATTGATCTAATTTGTGATGCTTAGGACAGCAAGAATAAAGAGCAAAAAAATTAACAACAACGTCCTTTAAACCTCCAGATTTTAACAGACTCACAGAATTAATAAATACGATGTTATGGCAAGCAAGGGTAAAGGAAAAGGACTTCGGGAGAACTGGCAAAGATTAAATAAACAATACGAAGAATGCAAGCACAAATTTTTCTAATGAAAAAGAAAAATAGTATAAGTAGAGACCATTTTTATTAAGCCACGACTTTTCAATGGTCTACTGTGTGAGACAGAACTGTAAAAAAGGTGAGACCTAGATTAAATTGTTAAGGATGAAGACAGAAAAACAAATGGGCATCTAACAGCAAAACACAAGAGTCGGTCTAGGGGCATTAGAGGTGACAAAAAAACTTTCTGTAAGTATAATAATAATAATAATTAATAATAATTATAACAACAACAAGAATAAGAATAATAATACCAAAAGCAGACTCATTCTCCTATGTGGAAAGGAAGGAAAACTAATAGTATGTGACGCATAAAAAACCCAAGGCACTCTTCTTGCCTCAGTCATTACTGCAGAAAGATTACTTGTGATTAAATGACTGATGTAATTAATGTCAGTAATAGGGCTAAAGAACATGGAGAAGAGTGGGCAGAGAACAGGTCAGGTAAAATTTAGATGAAGCAGCCATTCTCAACTGGCAGAGCCTGATGAAATGAAACCTAGGCTACTGAGGGAACCAATGAAGGAGACTCGTATCTGGTAATGGTCACACCTTTGAGACTTCATGGAGAAAAGAAACTTTGAAAGGACAGACACAGCCCTGGTTTCAGCAAAGTATATCTGATTCACGTTTTTAGATAGTTTTATATTCTTAATATCAGAGCACCCTTTGAAATAATTTGATAATTTGCTCAATTAGGCTGTTACATCATTTTGAAATAAAAAAAGAGGAGGAAGAACACATGAAATTGTATCTTCATATCTTTCTATTTTTTTAATCCCTAGAAGCATGTTGGGATCAGTAATCAAACAACCTACATGTAAACTCTTCAAAAGTGATAAATAATTGTCAAGATTTTTTAGGAAGAAATTGTGCAAAACTAATCTTATTTCTTTTCATGACAGAGTAACAGGTGCTGCTCCTTGGGGAGAAATGGTAGATACAGCTTTCATGATCTTAAAGAAAGACTTCTGACACTGACACATACAGCCTTTTCAAATAGTGTGAAAAAAAAATTAGATGCAGTGTTGAACAGGGTGATGGTCTATAGCTCTACAGCCATATGCAGCTAATGCTGCTCAATCTTAACTAAAACTACGTTGTACTACAATCATTCTATGCTGTTTGGAAATGTAAATCTGTCTGTGGGAAGAAATGAATTAGCAAGAGACACAAATGTAAGTTTTGCTTAGTTGCATCCCATGGTAGGTCAGCAGGATCCCAAGGGACCTAAAGTCCCCTCCTGCTTGTCTACCACTCCCAAATCCCTGCCCTTCCTCACCTTAGTTTTCCAAAATATGTGGCATCTGTGTGGTGAAAAATGCCACAATCAGCTGTAAAAATACAAGATGAGGAATAAACACCTAGGCAGAATTCCTAGTGAAAATACTATGGAGGTATGGAGACATGTGAGGGATTGAGGGATGTCTAACCACTATATCAATAATGATACTATCGTAAAAGAAAAACAAGCATTGTAATAGGCAGGAAGATTAAGCATATGCAATACAGGTCCTTCCACCCTCAGGTGGAATCAGGAGTACTGTGCCCAGTCTTGAGAATTTCACGTCAAAGAAGATGGGAAACAGAAAAGACAAAAAAAAAACAACAACAAGATTAGAAATACAGAAAGACTGAAAATGAAGTTGTGTTAGTCTTGAGGAGAAAAGACTGATAGATAGGAGAAACATTTAGGAATACATAAAATTTTCCTGCAAAGCAGTGCGGATGTATGGTCTCCACTTCCCCTGAGAACAGGACAGTGCAATTGCTGGTAAATTCTTTGGGGGTTTTATTCTTATCTCTGTAGAGGAAAAGTAAGTTCTCATCTGTCTCAAGCACCATTGACACATCTGTGAGTTGTATTCCTGAGGCTACCTGCAGCCTTGACCACATTTCTACTACAGTGAAGATGCTGTACAGATGAACCTGAAGACAAGACATAAGGCCACATGGTACACATAACCTCAGCAGAACAAATGAATTCAGAGCACAGCTGCATCACTCAGGGCGGCTAATAATCAGCCTATTGGTCTCATAGAGCACAGATGTAGTGACACTGCTGTGTCTTGGGATTTTACCATAATATCTGCCGTACGTGTTCTTTCTCAAGATCATATTTTCAATTTCATATCTGAAGAGATCAGATTCTTGATTTTCAATAACTATATTAACAAATCCCAGCCACCAGTATGGCAGAAAAAAGAAAAAAGAAAATTAAGCCTTGAGGATTAATAGAAATATTCTGAGCTTGTCTAAAACAGAGATTACTATCAAAATACAGCAGGGAAGAAAAAGGAACCTGATGCTTATTTAACAACTTAAAAATATAATTATTTTAAAGCCAGTCTTATGAATTATTAATTACAGGATCATTATCTTTTAATAGCTTACTTTGATAATGAAGAAGGCATCATGATGACTAGAGCCCAAGAAATTAAGGCAGAATTGCCTAATGCCATTTAATAACACTAAGTTTTACACAATGGACAACCTAGTCACACTTATCTAGGATAAGGTGTCATCTTATCTTTTGTTATACGTATCTATCATTCACATATTCCAGGTAAAATAGCTAGTCTCCTTACTGGTTTTCTTTCTGCTAACATATATATTCATATACAATGTTTGACTTGATAAAAACCCAGTTCTGATTAAAAATCAGCACTGTCTTAAATGTATAAATTAAGTTTGAAATACTACAGTAACACAATGTGAGCACAGACACTTAGTTTCAGACAACATATGATATAAAAAAAGATCCTAAAATTGTACCATAGTATAAGTCCAGAAGTATTCTTTTCACTAAACAATCAATTGACTTTATGTCAAGTCAAACAGCCTACTAGAACTGCTGTCTTGCTACAAAGCAGATTACATGGTCCAGTTTTCAAAAGCAGTTTAGCACAGTACCTCAAGAGTGAGTATCCTGAGAAATGACAGAATAGGTATTAGTAAAGCACCAGCAAATTACTGTACATGTGGAATAGAAAGAATTTTATTTAAAGAAAAACCCCAACAACTGGCACTTATGTTGTGATAAGTGTCAGAAATTGATCTTTCATCAACAGTTCTGCTTACACTTTAAATTGTTTCTACTATTTACAGTATAACTGTCAAAATTTGCCATCTAAGCATGTAAAAGGACCTTGCCACTTTATTCCTTTATTTTAATGGTGTAGACTGTTCATGCAGTGAAGTTTAAAAACTCTTTTCTTCCAAAACAACCAATTCAGATGACCTAAGCAATATCTGCAGAGAACAAATTAAAGGAAATATCATTAAATAGTAATTTATGGATTGGTTTTAGCAGCTCTTAAAGAAAATACTGCAGCTCTTTAAATCCTTATTGTATCTAAATGATTAATTTATTTGTTAAATTCTGCACAGGAAACATTCCATCTATTTTAAATAACTGTTAGATGCAAAAGTAGTTTAACTCATGTTTGCCAAGCTATGTGCATCTATTTTCTTGTGCAAATACCACTCTGCAGCTTTGGAGCTGCTCCCTTTCCCACAGACCTGTTGCCATACTTGGGTTTTGGTGCTTTGCAGAGAGGCACTGTTCCCACTGACTACTAACACAATGAGAATTGGGAGCTGATGTGGGAGAAGGAAAACAGGAGACATGGAGACTGAGTGAGCACAGGGTATTCTGCAGGTCAGAGGTTGTAACCTAACTGGGATAAATTGAGTTTAGAGAACACGTACAACAGAAATATCAATGGATACCAACTTTTGTATTTTTAAAAGTCTCACGGCTCTCAAATGCTTTGTGTGTTATTTTCATGCCTCTGTCTGTCTTTGCTGTATAATAATAAAATAACAAGCTCAACCTGTTGCGTGGGACTACTGCACCTTGCATGGTGATTGAATTGACAGCATCAGGAGTCTAGACTTTTGCTTCATTATCAACCTAAAGCATGGAATGATCATTTTCAAACTTTATGTCATATATTATTCCTCAATTAATTTGAGCCTGCCAGAACTTCTATTCTCTGCATGCAACTAACCATTGCTCAAGTAATGTCAGAATAATGCACATACATATAAGCATCTTTTCAGTGTTAGAGTGGATCTTCTGGAGTTTGGATGACAAACACTTAATCAGTCAGAAGTGTGAAGCAAATGTGACATGATCAACAAAGCGTCAAATCATGATGATGGTTGTGAAGAAGACTGACTTAATTCTCTGCAGACACAAACAGCAACAGCAGTGGAAACTGAAAGTCTGACAAGCAGGTTGCAATTTGACCAAGACACTTTTTACTTCTTTTGTCAAAGCATCAGTTTTGCAGGGTTTGGTCATTTCAATGCAGCATCTATCAGGAAAGGCTTCTTAGGTGCAAGATGTCTCAGCTATTCACCAGTGAATGGCAGAGACCCAACCTAGAGCAGCCAGTTATGTGGGCAATTGAGAAACTCAATGTTAACTCTCAACTTGGCCATTTTAACAGATAATCAATAGATCATAAACTGCTTGGCAAATTGTAGGGTTCTTCATTTAAATTTAGCCATCTAGGCTTCTGTGTGTTTATAGGCCGAAATACGCATTCTAGATTGTGGAGATGACCCCTTAAGATGGGTATCTAAACCAGCTATGCTTTCTTAGTCTTTGGAATTGCCTCTTTCTCCTTTCCTTATATAAAGAGAGCAGAGACAAGTAGCTCAAACAAAATAATGCATCTAGGCATATAATTTACTAAAGTTGGATGAGATAAATCCCTCCTGAGAGAAGTTGATCCAGGATGAAGGACTGAGATGGTTCTATTCTAAAATAGCCAAAAGCCCCACCCTGAAGAACTGAGAAGGATTCCTGTTGGGTTCTGGCCTAAGGACAGGTGACAAAAATCAGAAAGAATAAACACATTGGGCAGCACAAATTAACAAGAAGACAATTATGAAACATGGTTGAAGATCTTCAGTCTGTCCATAAACAACTGTCCAAGGAGAATCTGATGGCATATGAAGCAAGCTACATGGAACTGAATTATCGAAAATTTAAAGAGATGCACAGATTACCTCAAGAGACACTGAAAAGTGGTCTGAAAAATCAGACCAAAAGCACAAAGATCTCTGCAAGTACAAATGTCACTTACTGGTCTGATAAAGATGGGTTTATTCCCTTCAGATTCACCTTAGATCTATTATTATTTCAACCTAGCAGCCCTGGGTGTTACAGCAGTCCTTTGAGTTGTCAGGCTCTGATACTTAAGACAGTTATTAATCCATTAAGTTGCTGAGCATCTATAAAAAATGTATCAATATTTTGGGTGTCCCAAAGAGTCCTGTGCTTAATAAAAGAGTCCTGTTAGAAGTGATGCATATTAAATAGAATACACTCTTTAAAAGAACTGGAAATAACAAATACCCTACCTCCAGTGCTTTCTAAAAACTAGGCTGATCTTTCCACCATCAGTTAAAAAAATAATAATAAAAAATTAACATATTCTGGTTTTCTTGATTGTTCAAAGATACAAACTAGAAATGCACACACATTTTGGAGGTAGATAAGCCTGTCAGCTCACAGAGAAAATGACTGCGGTAACAGGGTTCGTGGGAGCTAAGCTGCCCAACAAAAGCAACACAGCATGTATGTACAGAGCAGCTTTGCTACAAACCCAAAAGTCCTCAATCAGTGTAACTGAACAACAAAACCCTGCTTATGAAACCATGAGAGCCAACACAGGCAGTGCTTGTTCTGCTGGCCACACCTACAGGAATTACTTTGTGGGGGGCGAGGAGGGGAAGGAGGGGGGTTGTCTTGCACCAATGCTCATGTATTTCATTTTGTAACACAGCACATGGCAGTGCATTGTTTCTTGGGTGCTGCCCAGTCATCGTTCACATAGGATGTGTCTGGGAGAAGTAAATTAGAGGTGCGCAATGCGAGGACAAAAGCAGGTAAACATTACCTCTTGATCCAGTTCAAGCTGAAACACATTGCCCTGAAAATTGCTCCTCAGCAATGGTCTGTTAAGTGGCACATTTCAAATAACTGCAAAGAATGATCTTTCTAATGATTTCTACAATACACAACAGAGACCGAATCCTGCCTTTGCCTCTTTTACTGTGGAAGTATCCTGGCAACAGAGCCAGTGGTGATGTTTTATGTAAGGATTTCTGGGCTTCATCATCTTCTGTTAGCTGTGTAGGAAAGGCAGTAAGCATCAGAGTATTGCTGACAGATGCAGTGTTATGAAGAAAGGATGAGCAAGGCTCATGCAGCATGTGATGGCAATGGCCAGGGAGTAATGCTGCAGCCCTCTGGTGAGCTGAGAGGGAGTATGAGATCCACTTTCACCCCATACAGTTTCTAATGCAGTAGGAGGAAAAACTATTTATAGAATCTGCAGTGTGAAAATCCTTTTACAGTGCTTAGAAGATTAGGTAATGCATTTTTTGTTTCACATTAAGCTATACATTTAGAGAGCTTGCAATATTCCATTTTATCTTGTCATCCATATGATTGCCACTACAGACGTCTACTTCAGTAATTTGCTTTCAAATTTCTAAGTTCACCAAAAAGGATTCACAGAGTTACTTCTCAGACAGATATAAAAGTCTGAATTCTTTAATTTCCTACATGAACAACAACAACAAAATATTTTCTTAAATGATATTTCAGAATACAAAATATTAAGTACTGTAAAAGGATGACTTGCCGAAGGGGAATCTGATTACCTGCTTGTGAATAGGCTGGAGTGTTCTCACTCAGGATACCAGTCACTATCTTGAGCCCCGTTTTCTCTGTAGAACTGTGATCCAATGGGTAAAACAACAGCTGTATTTTAGGTCTAGACCTCTGAAACCCTCATCAGTTTTATACACACTCTGGAACACTGCTGAAAAGGATCCTTCCTGATAGCACTGCCAGCTAAGTTTCATTGGCACTGCCACAAATGATGACAACTTTATTCCTCCACAATATTGCCAAGATTTCATAACGATTTACAAAAGTTCACTTCATAATGTAGTGAACTCTCTTGCATCATCATTTGAGAACAAGGAGAACTGAAACACAGAGACTAGATTCATTTGACCAAATTACAGTTCTCTATACTCCCTCTATAGTCAATGGAGAGAAATAGGCATTTGTGATTCATTTCCTAACCTAGAAATCTAAAACAGGTCACACAAACTGTATTCAGAAAGTAGGTATTTTTCTCTTCGGTCTATAAAAGAGGATTCAAAGGGACTAGTTCAGAGGCAGATACCATTATGGTAGTTGAGGTAAGTGAGATGACTCCCCATATGGAGGTTAAGTAATTTGTTTTAGGCTTCAGAGAAATCCTATTATTCAGGATTCCTGGCTGTCAGCCTTGCAAGAACATCCTTACCTGAACACGTGTATTCTCACTGCAGAGGGAGGTAACTGGGGACTCTGTGAATAACAGAAACACATTGCAAAGTAAGAAAGAGGCACAGACCTGGTGTTACTGTCACATCATTTCCATTGACCACAGGCCTTTCTTCCTCTTCTTCCTCCGGTGGCTCAATACCTGTCTTCTCCATATTGCTCACAGACTTATTCCTTTTACGTTTGCCTTCAGCCCCGGGAGTGGCACCTGGGAGGATCTGATCTGTTACATTTAACAGCAGTGGAGCTGGTTCTGCTGGAGGCTTTGGGGTGCCGTAATAGTTGTCTGGAAAGAAAAGGAATAACACATAAAGTGGAGAAATACATACGCTGCTGCTTCTTCTTTTCTCTTAGATTAATGGGATTATGTGAAGTTATCTGGTTCATCAGCTAATACAAAGATTACTTCAAAATGTTTTCTGTGAAGTTAAATATTCACCGTTCAGGAAATGTTAATTAATTTTCTTGGTGACTAATGATCAAATCACGCTCCAAATGTATACCATATTAACACTTCCTGGGTACCTTAACTTTCCTCTCATCCAAATACATGACAAATAGGCAGTATTGCAGAGCTGTTTTCTTATTTCAAACCATTAGGATAAATTAGTTTTATAACATTTATGTCACAATACAGGAGTTTCTGAAGGATCAAAAGGACTATAAAATATTGGCTATTCACTATGTCATACTACCTCCCCCTTTCCCCAGTTCTCTCACCTGCTTAGAAAGTAAATAACAGTTCAACAATTCAGAGATTTGCAGTTTTCAGTAATGCTTGCACTATCTCATTTTTCATATTTGTCAAAATTCTTGCTATTCATGAGGTCCAGATTTGTAATAGGTAATGCTAATATGTTTTCAAAGAAAGTCGAAACTTTATCCTTCAGGGCTTAAAATTATCTCAAAGTACTAAGGAATTCTGAGAAGACTTAAGGTGGCTGAGAGATTACCCACTATTTGTCTCCTATGAAATTTCTGGCAACTTTCTCTGAATCCTCTGCTTTCTGTCAGAAGGATTATTAGATAAGATAGACCATGGTCTCATCTTATCTACTAGTATTTGCCCATTTGCATTACAAATGGACCAGTACACCTGGTCCAAAACTGCTTTCTTACTGGTACCTGAAATTTGTCATCAAAAACATGGTAAAAAAAATTAAATCAATAATATTAAAAAAAAAAGAATCAAGTCCTTTCTAGAAGCAAAAATAAAAACTAACACAAGACATAAAGATAAAACCATGCCATTATTGAGTTATCTTTTTTATCTGCAAGGTGGGCAGTGAACATCTTGCCTTACAAGTAGATTTTCATCAGTTAGTACAAAAAACTAAAAATACTGTCCAGCTCTGAGAAACTTTTCCAAAGAAAAAAGCACCTATGCAAGGGTATTAAACTGCTGGAGATGTTTGTAGACCATATTACCACTATTTTTAATTCTAATTGCACAATTTAGGGTTCCTGTGAGACCAAACATTAGTAGCAACTGGCAAAAATAATTTTAACTACATATCGGTAGAACACTAAATAAAGATGTTATATCTGCACAGTAAAGAATCACGAGATGTGTTTTGCAGGCAGAGTAAAAATTATTACTGGTACTAGTATGTCTTTGTGTTTCCAGTGATTTACAATGTTCAGCCACACAACCACCTCAATAAGGTAAGTAATTGAGCAGCCTTGCAACTACTGAATACTATGAATTTTTCACAGTGGTTTAGCAAAGCAATATTTGTGCCAGGTGTTTCTGTAATTGTAATACACTGTGTTAAATGGCCCTCATACTCACTCTGGGCTTAGGGACAACAGAATGAAAACTGACTTGCTGGTTTTTTCATTTGATTTTACGAGATAGCATCACGTTCGACACAGAGCCCCAGTGCCATCAGGGCAAAGAGTTGTGCCTCTGCATGGCTGGCTGTGACCAGCTCTCTCACAGTCTGCAGGAGGTCCCTCTGACTGCCAGGGTTAAAGCAGGGAGAAGGATTTGGGGTCTAAGATGGGGAGGGAAATGCGCATTGATCCACTTGCAAAACTCTATCTCCAAAGTATGTCAAAATCAGATCTGGTCACAGTCAAAATTCTAAGCTCTGACAGTGCGGGGTATTTTGAGAGTGCCCAAAACCCAACAGCCCTCATGGCAGTGCTCGGTTGGAAGTCTACTTTTGTATCTCCTTAATAGCATGTTACCTTTGCTGGTGAGATTGAATGACTGAAATATTACATATTTTGTAAAAAAGGATTCCTCGATTTAAAGATTTCCTCCCTGACATAAGACATTTTACCAATCTGAAAATTCCTAAGTGTCACAGATGCCTTAAACTTCACAAATCTTGTGAAGTATGCACTGATTTTCACTGATTGCATAAATATCAGCACACAAAATCCCAGGTTTATAGGACCAGTGTGATACAAACTGTGAAACTAAAAGTGGCTTTTTTCCCCTTGTTCTTAGTTGTGCCATTGTCATACAAATTGAGCGCAGTAGTAATTAGCAGTAATGCTAATATCCTGCATAGTAGATAAGATGTTTCAAATGAAGACATGTTCATTCTATTTTTGGATGTTAAACATTTTTTCACTTCGACTGACTGTATGCATTAGTGGGAGACAGAGACAAATGTCATAACAAAAAGAAAAATCTATGAATATCACATATATAAAAATACAAGAAATAAAAAATGCACATTTGAGATTAGGAGCTAAAGAGGATTTAACTCTTTCAGTTTCAAACTGAAAATGCAGTATAATTTCCAGCTTCTGTATGTAACACATTATGCGCTTTATGATCCAGTAACCATTGATTTAGAAATGAGTTTTGCATTACAAGTTGCTATCTACCTATCTAGCCTTAATTCAAATATATGCATAAGCAGCACAAAAAAAATAAGAAACTGGTCCACAGATACTGACATAATCAGTGCATCATAAAAATGATGAAAAGAATCCATACAGTTTCAAAGGAAAAAATATATAGGATGAGACACTCAGCTATTTCAGTGAAGGAGCAATGCTCCCTTAAAGAAAAATTAGAATCAATGTAAACTGGATCTTCCATCAAAAGGAGTTTCTCAGTGTCTTGAAATTCCTTGCCTAAGCCTCAGAGGCTAAAGCTAATTGGAAACTCTTTCACAAAACCTTAGCAATTGTCATATATAGGGATAATGCAAAGACTGAATGTTTAAACGCCGTAACTTTAGTTGTAATGATGTTTGGAAAATCTCTGCTAAAACCAGCTCTTTTTCATCTTGCCTGAGCAGAGGACTGGTCTGGTTCAAATGTTACTGTTGAAACACTAATCATAAGGTACTGAAATTCAGCTTCCCGTAGGTAGAAAAAGCACTCCAAATAATTAATTTAAATTGTGCTTAATTTAAAAAAAAATAAATAAATAAAAAAAAAGGACTTAATAAAAACAAAGCAAGCTTACTAAAGGAAAACATACGTCCAATGCTCACTGGCAGTCAAAAACCCAGCAGTTAAGAGCTTTGAAAAAAGGAATGGAGCACAAACCAGAAAACACCTTTATAGCACTATACAAAACTCCCTTTTGTATACTGCCTGCTGTTCTGGTACTTGCTTCTCAACAATTACATGGGGGAACTAAAGAAGGACAATTAAAGCTTGGAACTGCTTAAATTGATTTGGAGTTTTCAGCTTGGAAATGGAACAACTGAAGGGGGATATGGCAGATATGTATAAAAACAGGAGAACCCTGGGAAAGTGCCTAGGAAATAAATGAATGGATGCTTGGCTTCTCGCTACACGAGAACAAGAGGATGCCCAATGAAATTAGCAGGTTTAATGCAAGCAAAAGAAGTGGGTTTTCTTTCACACAGTGTAAGAGAATAAAGGCATTCACTGTGAGATGCTGCCAGTATCATAAATACAGTCAAAAAGCAATTATACAATGTCATGGAAGGAAAAAAAAATAATGAAAGCCTTTTAAATGTAAAGGCACAGATTATGAATCAAGAGTTCGATACAATACAGATGGGTGGTGCACAGAATGTATCCCTACATGCCTTCCCTGTTTTATTTTTTACCTTAACATCTACCAAGGGGCAGTAGCAGAGTCAGAATACAGGGCTACATTTCCCCTTGGTTTGACTCAGTGCCGCTACTCTCTTATTCAGGTGCCTCCTTGTTGTACCTAAAAAATGAGTGCATACTCCTCTGCCACCCCAGCACAAAGTCAAGAGGTCAGTTTAAGCCAGCAGAACTTAAGCTAAGCTCTTTGTGCTGGACCTGACTAAAAGCCTTCATGCAGACAGGGAGTGCAGAACAAGTATTATGTGCAGAAAACCCACCACTGCCTAATCCATCTTGCTGCTGTGCCGGTTTGTCTCAGCACTCCCAGCCTGTTTCCAAGTGTAGCTGAACACTAGTGTAACCTAACCTGTTCGACTCTGCTGCAGAAACAGCTTGGAAGCCATAGCACAGTTACAATTACCAAGTACTCCTTGCCACCCTTAACCTGTATGAAAAGGTCTACCTGATTCTGCAAGGAGGGAGTCAGAGAACTTTACTGGGGAGGTTAGCCCTGATGGCAGAGACGAGAGCAGGAAGTCAGAGAGTCAGAAGAAGCAGAAAAAGGAGAAAATGAGGACAAAGCAGGTATTTAACTTGCTTCCTGAGAAAAGGTAAGCCCTTGTGGAAGAAAAAAAAGACAGTGGGTAGTAGTAAGAAGCAAATAATGACACTGACATGATAAGGAGATGCAGATCTACTGATGGTCACTATACTGATATGCTCAACACCCAGTAATCCCCATTACTAGACACAGTTATAAACATGTCTCCCGTGATGTGGTCCACTTTGCACTACATTGCAGGGACTGACTTACATCCACTTTCCTCTTCTGGCCTTGCCAAGCATATTCACCTTTGGCTGCCCAGAGTCATAGAATAGTTAGGGTTGGAAAGGACCTTAAGATCATCTAGTTCTCTTAAGATCATCTCTAGTCTCTTCCCTTCTGTGAGGAAAGAGCCCAAAATGCAGTATGGAACAGACATCTCCACTTTGCATCCTTCCGCACAGAGAAGGGAGAGGAAAGGCTTTTTGCCAGGTCTCTATCCCTGGCTGTGGAGCGGACATATTCCCTTTGTTCTGGCATCATCAGATTGTGGAGGAAGGAGGTTACTTCTGGGAAAGTCCCTGCCTCCTGAAGCTCTACTGATTTCATCTAAGAAGTGAAAAAGTCTAGTTAAAAAATATAAGTATTATGAAAAGTTAAAAGTGGTGCTGAGGAATTGGGAAATTATAGTAAAAATGAACAATCAGATAGAAAACAAGAGGTGTGCCAAGCCAAAAGCTTTCAACAGGAATACTTCCAACTATGCTGTGACTCAGATTCTGAGCACAGAATGAGCACACGTTCCTTTTCACACTTATTTTTAGAGTGGAGGAAACAATACCCAGCTAGCTATGAATACACCCCTACTTCTGCTTATTCAGCACCCTCATTTAGATTGATCTGTCTGTACTGTTTATATAACTTTGAGTTGCTGAAGTATCACTCAAAATTGTGTGAGTCAGCCACAAATCTAGGAAATGAAAAACAAACCTTATTTTCCAGTTATTTGGGAAATAACTGCAGGTGTTATGATGAATGATAGATTTCTATATATTGTTTTTGTGGTCACTCACTAGTGATAATAAATTAAGAGGAAAGTGCACTGTATTCTAATTATTGTCTGGATAGAAGAGATACATTTGATATTTTAACAGATTGCAATGGTATACAGAGGTTTAGGTAGGCAGAAATTAGCTGAATTTTTAATTAAAATAAAGTTAATAAATGTGAATATTTTATTATTTGATTCAAAGATCATAGCTGCATTTCTTTATGACTAGAGGCCTATCACATCAAGAAGCATCTGTTAATAATCTATGTCTGTTTATACTCAATGTCCAGATGGAGATCAGTGACAAGTGCTGTCCCTCAGGGGTCCATATTAGGACCAGTTAAATAGACAGTGGGATCGAGGGCACTCCCAGCAAGTTTGCAGATGACACCAAGCTGAGCAGTGCAGTTGACAAGCCTGAAGGATGGGATGCTATTCAGAGAGACATGGACAAGCTCAAGAAGTAGGGCCATGTGAACCTCATGAGATTCAACAAGGCCAAGTGCAAGGTCCTGCACCTGGACTGGGACAATCCCCAGTACCAGTAACGGGCTGGAGAATGAAGGGATTGAGAGCAGCCCTACGAAGAAGGACGTGGGGGTGCTGGTGGATGAAAATCTGGACATGAACTGGCAATATGTGCTTACAGCCCAGAAACCAACCATATCCTAGGCTGCATCAAAACAAGCATGACCAGCAAGGTCAAGGGAGGTGATTCTCCCCCTCTACTCTGCTCTGGTGAGACCCCACCTGCAGTCCTGTTTTCAGCTCTGGGCCCTCGACACAAAAGGGATGTGGACCTGCTTGAGTGAGTCCATAGGAGGGACATGGAGATGATCAAATATAGGGAAGAAATTTTTTACTATGAGGATGGTGACACACCAAAATGGGTTTCCCAGAGAGGTGGTAGATGTCTCATCCCTGGAAACATTCAAGGTCAGGCTGGACGGGGCTCTGAGCAACCTGATCTACTGGAAGATATCCTTGTTTATTGCAGAGGGGGGTGAGTGACATGACTGTCATGGTTTAACCCCAGCCAGCAATTAAGCACCACTCAGCCACTTGCTCATTTCTCCTGTCCTGCTGGGGTAGGGAGGAAAATCAGAAAAAAGGTAAAACCCCACGGATTGAGGGTTTTGCCACTGAAATACAGTAAAATGTAATAATAATAATAGTAATAATAACAACAACAATAGTAACAATAATTAAAAAAGAGAGAAATAAAACATACAAAAAACCCCAAGCGATGCATAGTAGAATTGCTCAATACCCACCCAGCCTATCCCTGAGGAGAGATCAGTGGCTCCTGGCCAACTCCTCGCAGTTTATGTACTGGGCATGATGTGCTGTGGTGTGGAATACCCCTTTGGCTAGTTCGAGTCAGGTGTCCTGTCTCTGATCCCTCCTGGCTTCTTGTGCCCCTCCTCACTGGTAGAGCGTAAGAGACTGAAAAGTCTTTGACCAGGGTAAGTGCTACTGAGCAACAACTGAACTGTGGGTGTGTTATCACCATTGTTCTCAGACTGAAACCAAAACACAGCACTGCACCAGCTACTAGGAAGAAAATTAATTCCATCCTGAACAAAACCAAGACAATGACCTTTAAAGGTCCCTTCCAACCCAAACTATTCTGTGATTCTATTCTCTAACAAAGGTGCCTGAACATCATCTACATGGTAGTAAAAAACTATCAAAATCCCAGATTCTGGAAGCAATAATGAAAGGAGATCTAAAACCGGTATCTCCATCTATAGTGGCCCACAGCTTTCAAGCCCTGGGCCATCAGGCTCAAGTCTGCTGCAGTCTAGAGTCTATGCATTGAGCATTCTTTGGATGCAAATTTAAGTGTGGGTTTCTGGCTACCTCCAGAAGACAGCAGGACAGAAGGCCTGTGTTTTTAGTACTGCTTGTGACAGGCGCAGCATACTGTCAGTAAAATGAGTTGGGTAAGACTATGCCTGCTTGTAACTCTCAACCTTTGCATTAAATTTTCATGGCCAACATAGCCCAAATGGAAGGGTCACAGACATCTTCTTTGAAGGTTTTGGTATTGTGTGCAATAGATGTTGAAGACAGGAAGGATTCCTAAATGCAGCCTCCATGGACCTCCTAAAATCTGTGTAGACCTCCAGAAGCCAATCATGGGGCACCACCATACTTTACAGTGCTGTTAGATCCACACATCACTTCGCTAAGGAAGTACATCCACTCAATTGGCATCTTATTGTGAAATTATTTGTTACTACCATTTCTGATCACCTGTACATGTTATTTATAGCATCCTTTTTTATGTCATGAAACATGTTCTGCAATACAAATACAGAAGTACAGAATACTTTTACACTAAAAGAGCTCTCTCAAAATTCTTACAATCATCTTGTGAAACTCCCAAAGAGGAAAACAGTACATAGACGTTGTTAAAATATAATTAGTGATGTATTTTAACTAAATTCAAGACAATTACCACCTCCTTAAGCAAGCCCAGCAAACTTCTTTTCACCCACTCACCCTGAGTGACTAATTTATTTTGACTGGTGACTATACTATAATTAGGGCTTTTTTAATCATTGCTGTAAGGTTGGGTGAGTAGATTTTGTTCTTGGGTTCATACATTTTCATGATGGTTTTGCAATGCTGCTTGATGCATCAAAGTTACAGAATTCTTAGCATGGTGCCAAAGAAAGTGGAATTCAAAACCAAAACCTGCTAAAGCCTCTAGGTTTTAGATTTATGGTGGTATTGTTTTTATTCATGATCTTGTGTCATTAGATGGCAGAGAGGCCAGGAAAGGTCATAGTTCAGATCTCGCAGGATTTAGGGGAAAAAAGTTATTAAATATAGATTTGTGACTATGTTTTTCAAAACCAGCTCTTAACTTCTATTGTGTTCTCAGAAAGATTTACAAGCAAAGTTGTACTTTTATTAAGATCTTTGCTGCTACTTTTAGTTTCTCTACTTTCAGCCAGAGACTGAAGATCCCAGACAAGTCTTTGCCCTTCTTTTAATAACTGAGCCTTTGAATCCTGAATGATTAGTTCTCTGAGCCTCACTGGTACATTAATGCCTAAATTAAAAATACAAATTAAGATTTATTTACTTTGGGAGTGCTGTCAGAATGAGTTACACATGATATACAGAACTAATTCCATACTTGTTGGATATAGAGATCCCCAGGGCTACTTGTTATAAAGTCTGTTTTTCTCCCTTGCTATTTTTAACTGTACTGGGCTATACTATACTATGGCTAAAGCTACTCAAAAGGAGTATTTTCTGGAGATCTCAGGGTTCTGCTGGAACAGAGGGGCCAGAGTTATTGCCCATGCATCCCCAACAAACACTTGAGCATTTCCTGGCAGGGGCTGTCCAGCTGCTTCCCAGATGCAGGGAGAATTTTGATTCCTTGTGTTGCTGTGACTCTTCCTCAGGCAGAATTCTCATTTGGGTTGCTCTCTGCAGCTTCTGCTAACAGACATTAGGCGGATATGCTAAGTTCTATGTCAACTAATGACATTTTAATAACTGGCTTCAGGATTGTCTATTCATCTACATTAAAATTAAATCACTAATTATAGCTGTGGATTTTTGCCCAAGAGAGTTCTGGCCCCCAGTGAGTGCAATAGCAGAGGAAGTTTCTGAATTCACAAATACAGGAATGGAGACAGATGGGCTGTCAAACCTCCCAACATGACAGACCTGCTCTTTTCTTTCCATTGACCCTGACTGTCCCCAGTAAAAATCTTTCTTTTTTCCAGACAGACTGGGAAGGACTGTAAAAGTAAGGATATCTGGGTTTGATCTGATTTCTTGATTGGCATTTTTCAAGATAACTGTAAGTATCAAATCAAGTTTTGTAACCTTAAGGTACTGATACAGTATATCAATCAGATCTGCGTAAGTGATGACCTAAACCAATTCTGATTTTCAGAAATTTTGAAGACGCCAAAATTAAGACAGACAAAGTTAATTCTCATTTAAGAAAATATATTTTCCTCTAAGATGTAACTTCAATCTTTAGTGTGTTTACTTCATTCTTTAGTGTATTTCAGAGAGTTCTGCCTCTTAAGTTCCTTCATCTCTGTTTCCATAGTTTCATCTTACGCAGACGCTCTTTCGACTGAAGTATTTTTTCTTTCTTTTTTTAAGTACGAGGTAGTTTTATCCTAGAAATATTCTCCATTCCTTAGATTCTGTTAATTAATCTTTTAGCTATTTGCAGTGGCCCATCTAGAAATTTGGCACATATGCAAAAGCAATCCCTAAAAATTCCGTGTAAGCGTACAAGATGCAAGCCAAAAGAACATCTTCACCTTTACAGAATCTGATCCTGCCTGAACTGTTTTTATCACCCCTTTAATTCCTACCAAGAACAAACCATGTGAACAGATACAACTCTCTTGAGCCCTAAATCTCTCACAGCTGGGAAATAACAGTTCTCCTGTCAGACCTGGGAATTCCATGGGTTGAAGGTGTAAATATGTTTCAAACAAAGTAACTATAAACCATCCCATGTTAAGTCCAGGTGGAGGTGGCTATGTATATAGAACTCTCTTGCTTTAAGAATCCTCAAAGAGTAAAGTCCTGACCTTATTTCTCCCAAATATTCTTCAAGTTTGTGTTTCTCTCTGAGAAGCAGAACAAATCAATTTTAGATAATGGCCTGGAAGAAAGATGTCTGCTTATCAGATGCAGCAGTGTGCTGCACGGACTACACATCATCACAGATCTCCCAACCACCAGCAAATATGAAGTGACCTTTAACTTCCAAGTTTTGATCTTATGCTGAGCACAGCATACAGAAATGAAAAATCTAGATAGAGCCTTTAAAAGCCTACTCTTACTTATTTAAGGAAAATCATGGGCAAAGGGACAGGAATTAATAATTAATATGAAAGGACATTCGGAATTCAAAAGCAAAAATCACAGAGGTTAGAATGCAGTACACCGGAATGAAACTGTGCAACAATAAAGCTCGATAAATACATAAATAACTATTGTATAGGGTTTCACACATTTTAAAGCAATTCTGTCATCTGACCTCATCTTCTAAAAAACAGTAGTACAATCTGAAACCTCTCCTTTCCCATAAGAGAGACACAGTTCCATTTCTTTAACAGTATATTCTTTGCTGCAGCTAAGCAGAGATACCGAGATACTTCTTGCCACAGTACATACATCTCTTTTTTTGTGAGCTGGCTGTTGCCTGGATTCAGCCTTTGAGCAGTCACTTGTTATTGTGTCTGATCCCTAAATAATATGAGTGAGTAGGTTTCTAACTCATTTCACTTTGCTGCTTAGAAGTTAGGTGTCTAGTTTAAAGTAACTAGCTCTCTCTACCCATCTTCCCTGGGTAGTGATCTTAGGTGGGACGAATTGACCTCTGTAAGTGTACATGTCTTTGCTGATGACCTTACAAGAAGAAACCTTTTAGATGGCTAATGATGAAACGATTAAAAGCTTTAATAACCAAGGTCCCAACACACTGAATCATGCTATTGCTTTCTGCAATCATTTAAAGATTTACACTCAAAAAACTATGAGATTGCCTACTTCAACTGAACTCTGATTTTGTGTAATTTATACATTACTGCTAAGGTTCTTGTAGAAGAAAAATTTCTATGCCACATTAGAGAACAGCTTGCAGCAGAGTCCCTCCCTTTTGACAGTAGTGCCTACATGGTTTTACACCCTTACAAATGATCTGGAAAGAAAATACAAGAAAAGACTAAGAGTGTTTCTAGAAGAAGAATGTATCTAGTTTAGTCTGGGCCACAGAAGTGGATGTTTCTGAAGGTTCAGAAGGACTGAAAAAAAGGAAAAGAATATAAGTGTATGGGAAGGCATCATATTAGATGAAATTTATCATTGATAAATGCAAATCAGGCAACCATCAGATTGTAAAATGACTATCCTTTCTAGAGATATACTGGCATTACTGCAGAGAGCTCACTGTACAGTGGCAGCTTCCTTCTGCTAAATAGTAAGTGAAGCTAGAACTGTAAACTGGAAGGCAGATTATGGAAAGAACAGAATGGTATGTAACACAAGCATTCAATAATGTGTTTAAGAACTTTATTGCATACAGTGCTGGCACAAATTCTTTTAAGGAAAAAAAAATTACAGAAATAAAACATGTTCTGAGAAAAGCAAATAAAAATACAAATTTCCTATAATAAAAATAAAATGTATCTAAGTTGTACAAATCAAATGTGTTTATTATAGAATCATAAAATCACAGAATGGTTTGGGTTGGAAGGGACCTAAAAGATAATCCACTTCCAACCCTCCTGCCACGGGCAGGGACACCTTCCATTAGACCAGGTTGCTCCAAGCCCCATCCAACCTGGCCTTGAGCACTGCCAGAGAGGGGCCAGCCACAGCTTCTCTGGGCAACCTGTGCCAGTGTCTCTCCACCCTCACAATAAAGAATTTCTTCCTAATATCTACTCTAAAGCTACCTTCTTCCAGTCTAAAGCCAACAGCCCTTATCCTGTCACTACTTGCTCTTATAAAAATGTAATCTTTACTTAATAAAGTGGTAAAAAGGAAGGATATGATAAAAGTAAATAAATACAAAAGTTATGTAAAATTAAATAAGAGAGATTGAAGGTCAGTAAGAGGAAGCACCTGCATTCAAAATGAACTAAACTGTAGAACTTCTGAAGTTTTCAGATAAAGTTTTGAGTAAAAAAAAGGAATGAGTCTGAAGAACATACAGTTATAAACCAGAAATTTCTGAGAGCTTACCTGCATGTGAAATCAATTCACAGTTGCTCAGATCTTCATGAAAATACTGTTTTTTTTTGTAGGGAACCAGGGACCAGGTGAAGTTTACTCAAAAATATATGTTGTAGAGATCTTATAGTCCTAAGAATTCCCTGATCTGTTTTATTGCATGAGACAAGACGCTGGATGAACGCCCCCACCCATTTTGATCAGTGCTGTGTTTCCTTTTTTCATAGGAGTTTAGGTGAATTTTAAAAGCTGCATTTATAGATGCTTTATACAATTTCACATTGGCATTTTCTCTGTGTTATAGTTGGAAACCTGTCATCTCCAACTTCCTTGACAACCTCAAGAAGGCACTCTAGACTGCTAATTTAATCTGACATTTCTTCAAACCTGGGGTTTTTTTGAGGAGAAAAAAAGAGATCTCTGTAGTCAATCAGGTTTTGTATTCATTTATTCAAGCTGCTACCAGAGAAAGTTAACTTGCCAGTTGGAGAGGTACATAGGGAATCCTTGCCTTATGTGCCTAAAAAGGCATCTGCAGATTGTCCTGGATAGTCATCTTGCACAACATGAATAAATTAGATGTTCCCTATTGGTTTTTTTCCTTAAGGAGTTAGAATAAATAAAAATACTTCTCAGACACTCCCAGGAATCACAGATAAAGAAAACAGATGAAGAAACTTCCAAAATAACCCCTAAGAAAAACCAAGATAAATTCTGTATTCATCAACAGAAGATTATTAGTTTGCAACACTGATGTAAATAATAAGGGATTTTTAAGGAAATTTGGTATTATAAATGATAAATACTAAGAAAAAACAAAACATTTAGTGGAGACTGTGTTCCCATTTTCCCTTAAAGCCAGTACGATATCTCTTTCTAACGTGGTATTTTTTTAATTAGTTGCTGTCTACCACCTTGGTCCCAATATGACAGAGATATGGATTTTTACTTTTCTCATGGGAGTTTTAATGCATAACTTTACTACCAGTGGGTTCTTGTGCTATAACAAGGAATTTTAGCTTGTCCAGAGCTCAGTTATCACATGAAGATGCATGATGAGACAATCCCCAGTCCTAAAAACCTGTCCTAAAACCCACAACCCACCTGTCAGGTAACACAACTTTCAGCCAGGAGGAAAAAAAAGGTTTTTTAAAACTAATTATTTTTTAGTTAGTCTGAAAAATTCAGTTTGGAAACACACTAATAGATATTGGAGAATGATGTAATTGGTATTTTCTAGCGTAAATTTACCACATGTTAGTAGAAGAACAGAGTAGGAAAAGAGATAGTCCTGAAGTCTCTAATGAATTAACTTGGCCGCACGTAATGAGTCTTCTGGCTCCTAAAGTCTATGATCAGGCCCCTTCTGGCTTGTTCTTATTCAGGCCCCAGAAATCAAGAGCTTCACGGTGTCATTCTTCCAAAAGAAAGAGTGGAGAGTCACCAGGGTTGTTTTCTGGGAGTGTAAGTTGAGACATTAAATACACCCTGACATCCCACTGCCTCTTTTCTTTGCCCATGATGCTACCAAGAAACTGGCCATGGAGCTACTAAGGAAGTGTCATCACCACCATGAGAGCCTGGGAATTCTGCCATGCATCCAACTGGTATTACGCATTTTCTAAACATGGGCAGGACTGCTGTGGGATACAGGTGCTTCCCACTCATTTTTCAAATACGACAGAATTTAGGCGCAAATAGAAACTTTGGTCCAAAAGCCATGGAGGTCTCTGCGTGCACAGAACTGGAGAAATGCAGCTGCAGTCAGTGCTGATTCAATTAAGTGTTACTATAGAATCCTAGAATCAACTAGGTTGGAAAAGACCTTTAAGATCATCAAATCCAACAATTACCCCAAGGACTGCCAAGTCTACCACTAACTCATTAAGGGCCTCATCTACGTGTTTTTGAACACTTCCAAGGATGGTGATTCCACCACTTACTTCCCTGGGCAGCCTGTTCCAATACTCGATCACCCTCTTGGTGAAGAAATTTTTCCTAATATCCATTCTAAACCTCCCCTGGTGCAGCTCGAGGCTGTTACTTCTTACCCTATTGCTTGTTACTTGAGAGAAGAGACTGACCCCCACCTCACTACAATCTCCTTTGAGGTAGTTGTAGAGAGTGATAAGGTCCCCCCTGAGCCTCCTTTTCTCCAGGCTAAACAACCCCAGTTCCCTCAGCCACTCCTCATCACACTTGTGCTCCAGGCCCTTCACCATCTCCATTGCCCTTCTCTGGACATGCTCCAGCACCTCAATGTCTCTCTTGTAGTGAACACAGGATTCGAGGTGCAGCCTCACCAGTGCCCAGTGCAGGGTCGTGATCACTGCCCTGGTCCTGTGGCCACACTATTGCTGATACAGGCCAGGATGCTGTTGGCTTCTTGGGTGCCTGGGCACAAGCTGGATCATGTTCAGCAGCCATCAAACAGCACCCTGGGTGGCTTTACAGCCACTCTTCCCCAAGCCTGTAGCATTGACTGGAGGCTTTCTCCCCTCCTTTAACACCCAGCTTGCATTCTGTACATGGCCAGATCAGTGGTACTGGTCTTTTGCCCTACTGCTGTTGTGACCCAAGTGCTGGACTTGGCATTAAGCCTTGTGGAACCTCACACCACTGGCCACAGCCCATCGATCCAGCCTGTACAGATCCCTCTGCAGAGCTTCCTACCCTCAAGCAGATCAATGCTCCCACCTAACCTGGTGTCATCTGTAAATTTACTGAGGGTGCACTTGAGCCCCTCATCCAAATCATCAGTGAAGATATTAAACAACACTGGCCCTGAGGTCATAACTAGTGACCGGTCACCAATTATTGGATCCAATGGTCCAAATTTTGCCTTTAATTTATGCTAGAAAGTTATAGCACAAATTGAATTTACAGCAGTGAGAGCTGTAGATCCAGCTGATGAACAACAGAAAGAACAGTTGTTAAAAGATGAACAGAGCTTTCACTTTGTCTCTCTAAGATGACATCTAATAATTGCCTGAAGGCTGTTAGACTAATAACTAAAAACACAGATAGAGTAAATGAGTAGTTATTCACCAGATTGACTTTTTAAATAACTTCAACTAAAAAAAAAAAAAAAAAGGGAAAAAAAAAGGCAATAGCTGAAAAATCTGGGTTTTTTGTTCTGTGTCAAGGACAGCCAAATATTTTTGATGTGTGGTCTGCACAGTCATTACAGATTGAAGCCAACATGCACAACTGTCCAAGTGTTTCTTATCTCTCTCTTTCTCATTGACACACTGTGTTGCCTGAGGCTACGTTTTGTTGGCTGTCCTTGTTTTGCCTGCCTTCTTCATTTCTGATCCTAAAATCCTGTTCTGGGGTAAAAGACTTCTACTTTGTCATGGATACCTCTTGACTCTGCCCCATGAGCCAGTGGAAGCCACAAAGGGAATTAAACGCACAAACATCTGTCTCCATGTGGTTTCATTTCTTGAGCAGTGCATGTGATAAAAATTCTCTGGTAATGCAAAGTGCTAGTCAGGTCCTAAGGAAAGGCTAGAGGGTTAATCTTCAGTCAACACTGCTTTATGAAAATACAAACCAAAACTGTTTGGTATATGTAAATTCTTTAGGTAAAGTATGCATCTGTGAACGAAGGAATCTTCCAATCTATAATAAAACTGTGCTTTTAAGATTGGTACAATTATTCATGCTTTCCCCTGTGAAATAAATAAGTCATAACCTCAAAATCTAAGTGTATGAAATTGCCCAATGTTTTATTTCTAGCAAAAACTCTACAGAAGACCTCTATTTTCCAGGACCTTTATTCCATGAAAAAACTACTCTCTCACAGATATCAAAGATCAGCATAAATTAAATACTTCCAGCCAGGTTAATGGATTTACTGTGTTATGAAGGAAATGCAAAGATCAAGCATTTAAAAAGTGCAATTCTGTGAAACAAAGGGGGCTTTTTTGGTGATCTTTGAATGATTACATGTGACAGGATTCACCATATTTACTCTTGTAAATGGCAACTAATTTCTCTTTAATTTTCATTCTGGAAAGAAAATGGTTGGGAAGAGTCACAAAGTAATAACAACCTTGAACACTTACGCAACACTTCACATTTCAAACTGCTTCAGAAACATAAACCAATTAAGCTGTCGTTATGATTTATGCTAAGGGAGACAAGAAATATATAAACAAAGTCAAACAGAGATGCAGGGCTCCAAACTACAGTTTTATGAATTACAAATCACAGAAACAGCTTAGGGATGTAGAGCACAGGGGACTGGGCTAATCCTGGAAACCAGAAGATAAGACCATGGAGCAGACTGAGTAACAGCTAATAACTTATTACCTAGTAACTGGTGAATGGTCACTTCTTTCCATATGCAACAGAGAAGACTTAAGTACACCACTTGGCTAAACAAGCATTACCAGCTGTGCCATTCATCACTGCAAACATCTTTCATTAGCTCATTAATGACTTTCTGGAGATACCTGATTTACAGTGCAATTGCCCCTAGTAGATCCATCTAAATTGATAACCAAAGGGCAATTAAAATCAGTACCCACACCAGACCACTAGATGATTTAAAGAGGAATATCCATGCTAGTGGTTCCTTTTAAAAGCACATTGTTAACATTAGAAGCATAAATGTTAATTACAGTAATGACTTCATTCACCAATTTCTTTTCTACAAGGCCATTTGGATCAGAATCCAGCTCCTCTCTTTGAAAGGGCAAGTTCTTTTTAATTAGGACAGCTACTCCGTTGGCACTGGTAATAAATGAGAGAAGAGATAAAGGTCTCACCCACCAGGATTTCCCATTTTTTGTTCCTGTGTACCATTCAGTATTTCAGAAAAAAACAATTTTATTCAGAGAAAATAAAACCCAAAACCCAAACCTAAGAAAGTCCTCATTCTTTTAATTTTAATGTAGACATTTTACAAACATTTATTTGCAGCCCAGATACTCTCATATGGTCATTTTTGAGATAAATTCTCCTCCCTGCATGCTTGAGTGAGCAGAGCAGTAGCTTTAGGTCATTGCTATTCCATTGGATTATCCCCCTAAGGCAGGGGTCTGTGCCAGAGTGAGACTAGTTAAGAAAAAGCTTCAAAGACTATTTAATTTCAAGCCTTCTCTGCTTTTGTGCATCTCTCACCCTTCAATCACGCTCTGACCCTGTCAACGCACAAGCATGCAACTGGGAGAGGACGGGCTGCTCTTAGCAACGGTAATGCCCAATGCCTTGCCTAGTGCCGACCTGAGCTTCGAAGCGAAGGGGTTCTGATTTGAACCTGGAAAAATCAGAACGGGAACAGACAGAAGTAACAAATAAAAGCGTGGGCTGAGAAGAAAGAGTGAGGAACACATGACTGCACTGGGAAGGCAGGAAAGCTCATCATTCTTGCCTAGACTGGAAAAGCCTCATAACCTTTCAAAAGGTCATTGCCACTTTTACACCTTAAAAGTTGGGCTATTACAGAGTAGGTGGGATTCTTATGAATTCAGTTCCTAGTGATATTTCTTGACTCCATTTTTTTTAACTGCTGGGCATCTGTACACACTGGACATATGCAGCTACAATTACTGGTACCAAAGGATGGTCTTGAGTCATCACTAAGACAAAGATGTCAGACAAGCAGCGATGGGACAAGAAAAGATGTACCCACCAAGGCATAAGAGGAGATGCCTATAAAGATACTGTTTTCAATTCATACCTGTGATGTACCTCTGGGGTCAAAGGCAAAGAATACCCTACATTTCATGGCTGAGGGCACTGATGAGGCTGCAGTTACCCATGACAGAGCAGTAGGGTGCAAAGGTTGATCTTGATACTCTTAGAGGCTTTGAAATACCATGTTGCTGCAGGTTCTGAGACCCACACTCCTGTACATGGTACACGTCACACTCCTGTCCATGAAAGAGCATAGGATGAGAAGGACTAGACACGACTGGGACTAGACATAGGAGTCAGTCTTCAGCTAGTTGATAGGTACAAATTCCTTCCAAACTCTAGCGCTGGTCTGGGACTTTGTGGGCAAATTATGTGTGGAAAATCATGGTGTACAGTTTTCCACAGAAAGTAATACCTAGTAGACAAGAATACTCTATGGATCAACTTATATCTCCATTTAGCATCAGAAAGGACGACAGCTTACGGAGCCAGATGTGTGTACCTGTATATATATATATATGCTTACACATACACATATGGTAGTAATGTCATGCTTAGGCAAGATTTCTCATGCAGTGACATGAAAGAGAGTTTTGAAAGCACTGCTTAGCTTGTCCCTAACTTGGTCACCATGAGGAATAGGCAGAGGCCCTTGAAGAACAATTTATTAGAGCCATACCAACAATCCCTTCCTAAGGAAAAACACTGCAAGGAGTTCCTGACATAGATCCAGAACAGCATTGCTGAAATTGGTACCTTTAATCCTATAAATGACAACAAAGCTCAGTTCCTTATTTCTAAAACCAGTATGTCCCTTGTTCATACTTATGGCCAGTGAACACTTGATCAGACTTGTTTGTACTAGGCATGATTATGGCAGGGCAAAATAGCAAAACTAATCATTTATTATGAACTGTGCAAAATTCTGTTCAGTTGTAAAAACCTCTGATGATATGTGACCAGTTGTTACAGCTCAACTTGACCCAGTATGTCCAAACAGCCACGTTTACAGAATTACAGATTTGCCAGGTTGAAGCTACTACAAGCATCAGTGTAATGACAAGGTGATGCAGACATTGCCCCTGCTAGGGCACTACATATACTCTAAGCAAAACTTATAGCAGATCAAAGGAATATGTAGTTACTACTATAAAATAAGTCAACGGTGTAAGCCACGCTGTTAATGGTTCAGTGTCAGAAGATCAAAGGTGACAGGCATAGAGAATGCACAAGAATGAGATCCTCAGACAGAAGGCAAGGTCAGATGATTACTGAGCAAAGAAGAATTTACAGAGCTACTGTCAGTTCAGATTTTTAAGCTGGATGTCCCACATTAAAAGTGTCATTCAGAATGATTATAAAAGTTGCTGCTGTGTGCCGTAAAGTGCTGTGTTAGCACATACTTCATCAGTGCCTCTCTACTACAAAGTTTTTGTATTTTCTTTGGAAATGCTGAATTTCTATGCACATTTTCCATGCAGAAGAACAGAATTTACTGCTTCTACAGATGTCATTGTCACTATATTCACTACCCTTGCTGAGCAAGACCTATTTTTGTTTAAAGTTCCCAAAATAGCTTTTGGACTGCAGCAGGGTTGCAAGTTTAGAACAAAATCCAAGGCTAGTGTAGTTGTGCCTGACCTCCATTCCTCATCATTGCCCCACTACTGGACCATCACCCTTACTGATATTTCACCTGAGTGTTCCTATCTGGTTTTGTCTGCAGCAAACCAGAGGGCTGTCAAGTACGAACTGCTCTACTGGCAGATAAATGGGAACTACAGGAAAGGGAGGGGTGGGAGAATGTGACAGCGAGTGGCCAAGGTGTTCGGTTCTCCCCCAGGGCAGCTGGTAGAGGGGAGGATGTCTGTCAATACCCCTGCAAAGGAGTGAAATCCAGCTGTCATACTAATGTAATTAATTCAACTCAAACACTGCACAATAAAGGATGCAAATGTATTTTAACTCATTTGTTCTTATTTCTCTCTAGCATTACCTTAACATCCGACTCTTATGTGTTGTTTCTCTAAACCTCTTTCTTTTACTTTCTTGCAAGCCGGGATTGAATACAATCATTTTATGTTAGTAGACAAAAATGCTTCCTAACTGCAAACCTAAATATCCTTCAGGTGACTGTAAAACAAAGAATGATGTACATTGGGTGCATCAGAGAAATGACTAGCTGGAAATCCAGAAACCTGAATGGTAGTAAGTATATATAAGTAGTAGTGGGACTGCTTGAGTCTGCCAGAATCTCCCGTCATGTGGAATAAGGTTTGGGACAGGTAATTTGACTGTTCATATGTCAGTCTGTATGCTCACTAAAAAAGCCAGACTGTTTATGGTAGACCAAGATTTAAAATAGAATTAACTGGTGAAACAGTGATTACAGACCCTTGTACAAAACCCATCCCGAGATTTTGTTTGAAGAAAGTGAAGTATGGATTCCCATGAATATGGATGTTTCTCTCACCCAAGTGACATGTTTTATAAATTGCCATGCTGATTAATTACTTGATTGTATTTTTGTAGGAAAAATGCAGATACCTAATTCCTTTTAAAAATATTTTCCCTTGGATTTACATTTTTGCCGAAGAACTTTCTTCATGGAAGCTTTTGAGCTAAATGTAACTTATCTACTACCAACGCAGATGTCAGTCACCAACTGAATAGCAGGCTAAACACACTAATAGCCACATGTTATTTTTCCTTTTGCTTACCTCTCCAGACATAATACTTGATTAGATGCAACAAAACAGGTAATGTGCAGAACTGTTTTTTATGAGGAAAGCTAGAAGGCATTTGTCAATCAGTTGATTACATTCTAATTTCAGTAAAAATATTTGAACTGAGACCTTTTTTTTTTAAGGAACAGAAAAGTAGTCAAATGTGAATTGTTTTAGCAGACCTATCCCTAAGATTTCACATACTTGCATCCTGAAAGAAACACTTTGCCTATATGCTTTGCAGTTCACATTTTTTTCCTGTGCACACAGCAAATCTTTATTAAAAAGAACCTAAAATATCGGTACTTATTTAAACTGACTGAAAATGAAGCAATTTCATTCCACTTTACAGAGTGGAACGGGGCAGGAAGGACAGGAGAAAAACCAGATGGAGCTTTTCACTGGATGAAGTGGTCAATGCATAGCTCAGCTCCAGTCTATCAAGACACCTCTGGCATTGCTATTGTGTTGGGAAGGTGCTGCATTGACAATGCCAAATAACTCTGGCATTATAAAAGCAGAGAGTGCATTATAAAAGCAGAGTGCTCCAGTGTTCTTTGGGATGTACTATGTAGCTTTTAAATGGACATTTTACATTTCTAGACTAAACAGACGGTGTGTCCTTTTGGGACAGCCCTATTATGCAGCTGCTAAGCAGCCAAAATCTCACGTGCACATGGCCCATGTGCTGCTGTGCCTGTATCAGACCTGGGTGTAAACACACCTGCACAGGCTCCTGGCGCACATCAGAGCCCCCAAAAGCTGGCTGTGGTGCTGTGGGACATGCCTGTACCCCACCTTCTGGCAATGCCCATTTAACCATACCGGCCGCTGACCATACTCAGGGTAGCTCTTCATGAGCCGAACCACCTGCCTCATAGTGTTACACCAGTGGCCATACATTGGGAATGCCAAATGTATTAGATGGCTCCATCTGCTGTGAATGCAGAGGATGCCAGAAACAGATTTCACTCATGATGCTGTGCCACGGCACTGCACCAGGCAAGTCACAACTTCTGACCTGCAGTTGGAGAGAAAAAGGACTCCTGCCACAGGAGGGCTCCAGCTCTGACCCCGTCCAGGCTGTTGGCATTTGTCACTGCTGGGGATGTACCAACACAATGAAACAGTCCTGGGAGCAGGGTTCTGCAGGAGCTAGTGCAATCTGAAACAAGCCGCCTCTCTTCTTCCCTATCAGAATCTTATTAATTGGCATGCATTAATCTCATGAATTCCCTATAGGAACTTCATTAATTGGAATCTTATTAACGCCTTCTAGGAATTTTGTTAGTTCCCTATAGGAATCTTATTAATCATATCCAGGTTCTCAGACTGTGAAACAGCATGGTACCTTTGTGGACACATCCTTCTACGAACTTCCCTCAATTAACTGCCATTGGAATTGCTGCCTGCCTTTTACGAAAATAGTCCAATTTTAGTTTTAAAAATTTAATACTGGCTACCCCTGGATATCTCATTAATTGCCTCCATTGCTAAAAGCACGTACCCCATGTCTAATCTGAACAGGTTCACATTACATCCAGATGATCATGTTCTACTTTGGCTGTGAGACCGAAGAGCTATCTATTACCTGATACCTGTTTTTACAAACACTGCAGAAGTACTTGCAAAGTGTGACAAAGTCACCCCTTCAGCTTTATTTTGCTAAGCAAAACAGATACAGCTCTGAGTTTCACATTAATCATGTTTTCCAGTCCTTTAATATTTCTCATGATCTCTTCTCCAATTTGTCATCTTCCTGCTTGAACTGCATGTACCACAACTGGACAGAGACAGACAGGAGAGCTTCAGGAAGCTTCATGCATAAAAGTGATGTAAACTTCCAGGTCCTACTGGCCTAGTCCTTCAGTCTACAGTCATATTACAGCTTTGCCCTAACATCAGAGCATGATCTCACTCAGCTAATGTGGTTTGCTATGCTCTTATACCTTTTAACTGCCACCAATTATAAGAAAAAAACCCTCAAAATCATGACCTGTACAAATATGCCCCAGTCTAGTCATTCCTTCATAAAAAATTATGTTTACAACCTATTATCATTTCTTAGATCATCTAATGCAGGTGTCTCTGAATCAGTCATCTGCCATTTTAGCAATCACCCTGCACTCAATAGAACATTTGTTTACATATGCTTAGATACTGGTTTTTAAGACCAAAGTAGTATGATGTAGTGTATGATTCAGTTAAATGCATGTGAAAAGCACTGAAAGTTATGGCCTTTGCTTACCAGAAAAACATATTTTTTATATGTTGTTTTATATATACTGCTAAGAAAGATGTCTGTGGGGCTGTGATGCACAGAAGGAGCTGTGAGAATAAAATGAATTAAGCTCAAAAGTGACAAGCTAACACAGACAGACAAATAAATATTTGCAATATTTTGACTCCTAAGAAGTAATGAGAAACCTTCAGAGGGTTGGATGTACTAAAGTTTACATAATGGGAAGACATACATCAAAACCTTAGAAAACAATAAAATGTGCAGGGGTTTGTGTGTATATATGTATATGTATATATATAAATACATATATCTCTAAATAAAAGCATGGATTCTGTCCTGATATTGACAGCAACTGCACGACAAACTACTGGAGCAAAAATGGTACATGCATGATATTAGCTACCTCTACAATTTTGTAATTAAGAATAAATGATATCCAATATATTGAACACACCACAGACTTCTGAACCACTGTAACCTTGACCAAGAAAGCACAAAGTCAAATTGCCACTAATGTGACTTTTAACTGATGTAAACCAAATTCTTTACACTCACTTTAATTATCTCTTTTAAAGTGCTCAAGCAACAAGTATATTCTTATCAAGGCTTTTAGCAACATTCCACATTACAGAAACTAGATATTTCGGCTCCTAGTGAGGCTACCAAATTAATTAACTGTTTATAATCTGTGATTTATTGAAATAAATATTTTAACTAAAATATTGAAAATATTTATAAAATATTGATATGCTAGTAAAATATATAATACATTAAATACAACCAGGTTTCATTCATGTAGTTGTACACCCATCCAGTCATAACATATTTGGACATTTGGTTATAGGCAATAGTATTTGCTGTTGTAAAGGAAAGATTGGAAACAGGCATTTAATCTGCTTGGTCTGCTGCAAGCTATGCAGATGAACTGGTTTTATCTGTTTAATGTGACTTGTTAATGAAGACACCTTCATAGATTATGCTGAGAACATGCTGTGTCAATGACACATTAATAAATGTAGCTGCAAAACTACTTTTCACAAAATGACTGAAAAAGCCCAAGCGGAGAAATTTGTCTCAGACTCTACCTGATTTTGATACTTCTTCATGAAAAACTGGCTTCCACTTCTCACATTTATTTTGAGTGGGCAACATAAAGAAGAAATATAAGAAGGAGACAAAACGAATGTGTAGACAGCAAGCCTTGATGTTAGGAACCTATTTGGTTTTATTTAGGAATAACTGCAATACCCACTTGCTCTAAAAATTTTTATGCTTTTTAGTGTTCCAAAGGATTGCACAAAATGTATTATTTATTTAGTACTATTCATCTTCCAGGTGCTTTAATGTCTAGAACATCACAAATGAGAGACACAAAAAACCCGCAGTATTCTATAGTTTAGCCCCTACCAGTACAGTTTTTTCCTTTCATTGCAGTTATGGTGCTTTCCTAAGTCTATTTAAAATATAATTAAAGTATAAAATCAATCTGAATTCATCCCTTTTTGTATCCAGTTGCCCCAAAAGAAAGAAAAGTATATAGTTAATATAAATTCTGTTGAGAAAGAAGAAGTCAGAATCTAACAAACATAATTTGAAAAGAGTACTTTACACACTACTTATCCAGCCACTGGCTGAATACTCAAATTCTTCATAGAAAGAAGTGGGGAGATGTTGCAACTTAGAAGTATTGCACTGAAAGTGACAACACCATTCAGGTTGCTTTGCTGCGGTGGTTCTTTGCTGCCAATGTTTTTTCCCACTAAAGAATGAAGAAAAAAAATACTACTTTTAGAATAATTTTACTGATGCTGCTTCAACTTCCTTTTATATATAGTTTAATTCTCAAGAAGATCTTATCAAAATGAGAAGGGCAGATGAGCTTTACATGACATAAAGCAATCTAGTGGTGAAATCTCTCATGTTTTATATAGGCTTCATAGCTCTAAACTAGCTTTGCATTCATTCTGGTTTTCATTTCTAAATTCATTATAATTGCTCTTCACAAAATACATATAGAGGTGTTCTTAAAATAAATGTGGTTTGTAAAGAGCTTTAGAGGGCTTTAAAGAATGCTTGAAGATTGATTAGATTAAGTCAGGAAAGCCTTCCAGGCATACAAAGGTACAACTGAGGTTGTAGAGATAGGTGTGAGCAGAGAAGGACAGTTCTGGAGAGAGTGAAATATATCATTCTGGACAGATACTCTCCATTCTGCTTAAATGGTGATGCACCACAATGATGCATGTACAGGAAAAGGCATGGGAGGTTATCTAAGACATGTCTGGAGAGACCCACAAGTGTCTCCTATCTGTCATCTTGAACATTCCCTTCAAAATTCTAGTCAAATTAAAAAAAACCCCAACAACAAAATAAAAACACCTTGTCCCCCTCTTCCTCCCTCCCAGTCACGCAGGCTGCTTTTGAAGCATCTTGTATAACTCTTTTTCTATTTACAATGAGAGTTTAGGATTTAATTAACTCTGGTTTTCATCCCTGATACCTTCCTCTGAAGCTGTCTTTCTACAAGTCAGACTCGAAGTGACACTAGTGTCCCAGGCACTGAAATAAAAAGAAAGTGGTTTCCCTAGCAACAATATTGACACAAAAGCTCTCATGATTTTCTCTCTCATTCCTGTGTCTTCTTAATGGCTTGAATAATCCAAATAGAAGAGAAAAGCAACATGCATCTGATCTTAATGAACTGTAATGGCTAGAGACAGCATGAAAGCAAGCAAAGGTATTTTTTCCATTTATAAACTAGTGGACCAGATGACTCAGGTCCACCAGCATTTGGAATTATTCATATTATTTTCAGTGAGTCATTTAAAGAGATACTTTCTTCTGTCAGGTTGTGTGCAAAATATTTTTACACTTCATTTTTACCAGCAGTTTGATGTGATAACTATAATATATAGAAGATGAAGAAGAGAAGCATGGGTTATACCTTCAATCCCATCAAGAGATGAGGAAAAAAGTAGCAGTTATTTAATGGACTGTAGAATGGAGTGGCCATTTGGGTCCAGTGTTCTCAAGAAGGCCCAGACCAGTTTGTGGCTGGCTGGTCCTCAGTTGGATTCTCCCCAGACCTGTTACCCATGCATCAGTTTTGACTACTTCAGGTTTCTCTTGACACTTCATCTCATCCTGCAGTAGTCATTCTGCCTGCAGATTGATTTTTCCCATGACTATGAATGTTGTGGAAAATATAAGGGAAACAAAATGAGAAAAACAAATTCTAATTGTTTGGATGGAGTTGTTGTCAGTCTGGTTTTGTCCTTAGCATTTACAGCACTTCAGCATTTACATTTACACCTTTATAAGATGGCTCACCCTGTACAGCTATATGCATCTCTGCTGTAAGTGTAGATGATGAGGACTGTTTCTTTCTTACATTACTGTGGGAACATGTACCATACTTGGGATGCTAGCGGTGGACGTGGTCTTCACAGCTACTTTTACACCAACCCTTTTTTCATCATTGTTTCCAAGAATGTCTATCTAAAGAACAAAATCATATTATAATTTGTGTAAAGGAAACTCTCAAACTCCAGCCATGACTAACTACGGAAGTTCACTCCAGAGTCTTGCTACTAGATGCTGGATAAAACAAAGTCCACAAGGTTACCAATTATAGAAACTCGAAACATTATTCTACAATGAAGCAGAAAAGAGAGCACTCCCAAGTCTTCTGCAGTTTAATTCTACAATTGCAAGCTAGAGGCATTTGACACACAGCCAAATACTTGTCTAAGATTTTATGTGATAAGCAATGTGTAATTAACAAAATTCTTTGCTGGTTCTTCTGGGACTGACAGAACATCTAACTATCATTAACATTCACTGGATGCCAAGACCAAATGTATAAATATTACATTACTCAAACATGAATATAAATGAAAAATGAAGTATGTAAAAACTAGAGCACAAAGTGAACCTAGAAACATTTCAGAATGTCAGAAATGGGGAAAAAATAAGATTCAGTTGCTGCAGTAGAAAGTTCATAGTTAACAATAGCAGAGGCTGACACTGTATTTTTAAACTTCAATCAATTCCACTGGGTGGGATTGGGCAATTGACAACAGCTGAATTTAGGTGTCTATCTTTAATATATGAACTCCCAGGATATACCGTGTAGACCAGGATTACAATCCAGCTGACTAAGTGCAAGTGCCCTCTTGCAGCTTTGGACTCAGTAAGATATCTAGGACATTTACACAGGACTGGAAGATTTGAAACCAGACCTACAGAAGATGTGTGTCCTTCCGGAACAGCAGCTCAAAGACCAGTGAGATACACAAGGTCTGCATATACACTAGCATTTGAGTTCAGATTGGAAGCGCACACCTGAGGCAACCTCCCCATTGCTCCTATTAACAATGCATCATTTTGCGTTTGAGGCCATCTCAGAGCACATAAACTGTGCTTCTTTCTTATGGAACTAACAAACACAGAAGATGTCCTTTGACCACTGAAGTGCAATTCAATCTGCAGGACTACAACAAAGCGTAACCTTCAAGATGTATGCAGTGCAGGCACTGGGGCCACAGTCCACGTATGTTTCTGTTTACAGATCTGCTCCTGTCTTACCATAGTACTTGCTAGTGCAAAGACAGTCCATGTTTTTCCAAATGATACTAAACACCTTTGTTTAAGCAACTGGCCTGACACTGTCTGAGGAGAAGAAGGAATGACTCAGTTCAGCCTGAAGTTGACATCTAGTGGCTGACCAGCTGAATCCCTCTCCAGGCTTCACTTGGCTAATTAATTGGATGTCATTAACTGACAGCAATGAGACATCAGACTCCTAGACACAAGTGTCTTAGCACTGAACTGACTCCCACCCTCTTTTGTAAGCAGCACAAAATCTTTTAGGGACAATAGTTTTGTTACCATCCTCAGCAAGATAATTAGAAGCTATAGTCTTCCTGAGAATGTGCTCTGTTGGCAATGGCTGAAATGGTGGGGGTGATCATGGATACCTTGTAGGTAAACAGAGACCTTTGGTGCTCTTGTCTATACACCCAATATCCTTCAAATCCTCTATGCTAAATATCAACAGAAAACCTAAATGAAAAATCAAGTATTACTGAAACACTAAATTAAAAGAGAACAAATTGTGGCTAACACACAAACAAGAGACAGAAGGGCAGGTTGGTGCCTATGAAACCCAAATTTCTGCTGTTTGTAGCCAGATGTTAGTTTCTGTTGTGATTTTTCATTTTAGCTTAAGAGTTTTAATTCATAACAGTAATCAAAAGCTGCTCAAATCTTGTACAAAATGTAAATAAACAACACTTATTCACCATGTGACACTGAGTCTTGTAAAATAAACACATAAAAATTAGCATTTTTGATCAAAATTACAGATGGGAAAGATTTATTTTGTTCTTAAAGCTGGGTCCCAGAGACACTCTGGGTAATAATTTCCCCAAAGTATTTTTTCAGTCTGTGCTTTAGTTTACTTTCAATTTCCTAAGTGAGAAATTTTGTGATGCTTCTTCTAAAAACCATTCTGTACTCCAAAGGGTTTTGCTGTCAGAAATTAACCCTGAGAGCTAGATGAAATCCTTCCTTTTTAAATTTAATCTGCCCATTCTACTAATACTGCTTACAACATCCTAAATAACCTCTCCTCCTTGCTGACATTTACACATTTCAAGTATTTGAGGGAATGTTTTGCAATCAATCACTTTTTCAGTGTAGGTATATAGATAATTTAATCTTTTCATTATGCTGGTCTCTTCAGACTTGGTTAAAAATTAAACTGAATAAATACATAAATATTCTGAGTAATCAGGTAAAATTCCCAATCTACTTTATACACACTGTTTACAGGTTACTCCTTTCTCTGGATTTGTTTCCCAAATAATATCATACACCTTAACTTGAATGCCAACTTTAAACAGCATTCAACAGAAAATCTTCTAACTCTCTTTGGCACTACTGAGATTTTTGCCACAAGTATTTTCAATCATCTTAAGTGCTGATCACTTTTAACCTAACATAACTGGATTCAGAAGTTGGATAAATCTCCAGAAATTATATCATAACTTTAGTTAATGCTGAGATAATTGATAACAAAACTGCTTAACACCAGAGACGTGACTCCCCATACAGGATCCTGAGTTTTGACAGGCTCCTGTAATAGAAAGAACTCTGAGGATATGAAAGCGTATAAAAAAAATTATGGGCCCCATTAAGTATTTTGCTGTAGAATGTAAAGACTTTCTCCTAAGCACTTGTGGAAAGATTTTTTCTTTATGTTTAACTACTTTCTTAGCCTTATGATAGCAATTTCCTACAGGCAATAAGATGCTTCTAGTCATATATTTTCCACATTATTTCATGCAGACTGCATTCAGGTTTATTTCTCAAAACTGTAAGTTATCTTATGTGCTACAAATTTTACATTTATAGCGTCATTAAGCGTTCACCAAATATATACTCCATGATCTGATTTCTAAACACTCAATCCATTTCCTATTGGAATGTGCATCTTAAGTGTAGGGCAGTGTGAAAACATACGTATTGATTTTGGAATTAATATTTTAAACACACATAGAATAAATCTGAATTATCTCATGATGCTTTTAACATTTTTATAGAATGTACCAGTAAATGCTGTGTGGCAACTCTGACTCAGTAATAAGATGACTACAGAAAGATACTTCCCATTAGTGACTGTAGCTGCTCCTATATGAGACACACTTGGGAAGCCTTGTTGTACTGGCGATGCAATTGTACCTCATGACTCAAATGTTAAACTGTGGATATGAATCTCTTGAATGAAACTCTTGTGAATCTGTGGAGAACCAATCCCAACTGCTCCCTCGGTTGTCCAGTTGTGTTCATTAACAGAAACTAATTATCTTTGTAGGCTTATAAAATACATTGCTTTAAAAAGAAGGCCTTTGCTTTTTAACTCCAGTTTATATAATTAGTTAATTGGCCAGAACCAAAGAAACAGTGACTATGAAATTCTGAAAGGCAATACACAACTTTTTTTTTAGCTTGATTTTTATCATCTAGTTGTACTCTAGATGATAAAATATTCAAGAACTATTCTTAATTACCTATAACACAGCAAATGCTTCTGTACCCTCCTCAGAACAGGCAAAGGAAAATCACCTGGATATCTTGTTTCCTTAATTATGAAATGACTGAAGACTACTCAGAATTTTTGTCACAGTAACTTGATTGGGAGTGTGAAAAAACATCCCTCACAGCCCCCTCAACTAACATGACTGCATTAGCAGAAGCCTCAGACTGGACATATTTATACTAGCAAAGAACATATTTTGCTGGGATAGTTTATCTTATTCAAGGAACCAGTGGGAGTTCTGTCCTTATAAAACCTCTCTTGCTAACATAAGGTGCATCTTCTGAAGAACATTTTGCTGATTTGAATATATCAGCAAATCTGTTTTGGTGTAAGAAGTCTTTAATTCAACAAATGACACAATTCAAGCTTTAACAGTTTTACTGTATAAATTGATTAAAATTAACTTACATCATAATTATGATTAATGATAGCAAAACATTATCTGATATTCAACCAAAGCTATAATCAAACTCCTGGAATTCTCAAAAGTACTGAACATATCTCAGAATTAAGTGTTTTGCATCCTTCAACTACATTATTTTCTATCAATCATCTTTTCTCTTTTATAAGAAGGTTTTTCTAATACTTAAAGTGCTTTCTAGACCTTTTTGGAACCTTCAGGTTATGTCTATACATCTTCCCTTCTATATCTTTCCTTTCTTTATTCTCTTGCTAGCCTCTCATTCTGCTGTTGTTATTTTTAGCTATTCAGAAAAAATGTGCTGGGGGCGGTGGGGGAAAAGAAGCATGTTTTCTTACTAGGGTCAGTCTGATTTGCCTGGACCATAAATGAATAGCCTTGGATAGCAGGAGACCAAGTGCTCAGATATAGTTCCCTTTTCACACATACATATGAAATCTCATTTTCTTGCTGTGCTTCAAAAGCAATATTACTTCAGCCTCATTGATGTCTATTTTACTGAACTTTTTCCTATCTTAGTTCATCGCAATTGCAATCCTTGCTCTCCAATTACAGATGAAAGATACTCATTTTCAGTTATTTACTTATGGTTCATGTGGGACCATTCAGGAATGTCTCTGTTTTGTAAAAATACATCTTAAACACAGATCTCCAAAAAAGCTCACACATTTTCTAGAGGAAAAGATATCATTGCAATGTGTACCACACAAGTATGGGATGAGAGAGAAAACTGCAGTCTAGAAAGTATAACAAAACCAAGAGAAAATATATGTCTTATTAAAAAGTATATGAACAGGTGAAAACTGAAATATTTGTTGAAGATGACAATATGCTATTGATTGCTTTTATTAACAAATGGTTTATGTGAAAGCAAAAACATTAACTTTTGACATATAAGTTCTTTGGGGATTTAAGATATTTAGCCCTTATGGTTCTTCATAAGGCAACACTGAAACACTTTGGTTGTAATAAGGCTTAAAAGTTGCAAAGGGGTACTTTGTACCAGCAAGCATCACCCCTAGAAACTAATAAAATAAATAGGTAACAAAGCTCCTCCAGGAATGACTTGTATTTGCTGCAATGAAAACAAGAACAAGAGTGTGTCAAAGAAGGAGCCATAAGTCAGTGAAGGTGTGCAGGAAAAAGGTAACATCAGCAAAGGACAAAATGAAGTAATTCTAGCCAAGAGAGAGAAAGGACATATGCTGTACTTGATTTGACTTGCAAATACAATAGATCAGGGGAAAATTGCTGGCACAAAGTGAAGTTATTAATAAGTAATGACAGCTGGTATCCAAGCCCCTCTGGAGGTACCAGGAGGGCCCTGTGCCGAGTGAGAAGCTTCCAGCCTGCCTCTGTGGGCGGGCAGTCCTTCTCTCAGCCTTTCTGGAGGGGAGGGCACACAGACGTGCTGCAAGACCCCATTCCTCTCAGCAGCAGGTCTGGACGAAGGGGCCAGGCACACCCGGGCACCACTATCTCAGTCTTCCTCTGTGCAACAGAACACGAGGCTTTTCTAAATCCATTCTAATGTGAATAAAGAACAGATGGGATAGCTTGTGTGTTTGTTTTCTGAAGGGAAAAAAAACAATAAAAAGACTTGCTGCTGTAATAAGAATAGTCCAGATTCACTTTTTTCCACCTTATATTACCTACTTAATTTCCAGTCATTCTAAATTTGCAGTACCTCAAAGGTTTTGCTTATTCCAGCCTAAACATTCTGCAATTTCTCATCACTCACTAACGATATTTAATTTTAATATCACCTTACTCCCTCTAATGTAATCTGTAAATGTTTTCTTTTCAGTCTGCCCATTTACTTTTTCATCTTGGTTCTTCTCCACAAGGATGATCAGGGGGCTGGAGCACCTCCCTTATGAAGACAAGCTGAGAAAGTTGGGGCTGTTCAGCCTGGAGAAGAGAAGGCTGCGTGGAGACCTCATAGCAGCCTTCCAGTATCTGAAGGGGGCCTATAAGGATGCTGGGGAGGGACTCTTCATTAGGGACTGTAGTGGTAGGACAAGGGGTAATGGCTTCAAACTTAAACAGGGGAAGTTTAGCTTAGATATAAGGAAGAAGTTCTTTACAGTGAGGCTGGTGAGGCACTGGAATGGGTTGCCCAAGGAAGTTGTGAATGCTCCATCCCTGGCAGTGTTCAAGGCCAGGTTGGACAGAGCCTTGGGCGACATGGTTTAGTGCGAGGTGTCCCTGCCCATGGCAGGGGGGTTGGAACTAGATGATCTTAAGGTCCTTTCCAACTCTAACCATTCTGTGATTCTCCCTTCCTGTGATGCTTTGTGATGATGTTACATATGGCAAACCCTTCCAGAAGCTAGTAAAGACAGTGTTAAAGCAGTGAAGCTGGAGGAGAAAAGCCAGTGAGCACAGACTGAAAGAGCTGCAGTGAAACGATATGTTGATAATTTACACCTTGGGTCCAAAATTTGAAGCACCTCAGTGCCAAAAACAAGTGAAAAAAAGACACACATTGAGAAAGAATAACATCAGAATACATGAACTTATCTAGGAATACTTAGAAAGAATTTAGGAATAGTTTAGTAATAGACTGAACAAATTCCAAATCAGAATGCAGGGTGGGAGAAACCAGGGAGGAATATGATTACCTCATTTAGGAAGGTCAAACCCAGACCAGGAGAAAATGATTTCAGATGGCCTCAGTGGATACAAATAGGAACAGTGATTTGGCACTGTGCAAAAGGAAATCTCCAGACAAGTATCAGGAAGCATTTTCTCACCATAAGGATGTTAGATTACAGAGCTCTCTCCCAAGGGAGGTGGTGCAAGGAGCTTCACTGTATGAGTCATTTAAAATTAGACTGAAACAAAGCACCTGCATATCCCGCAGGCAACATAGCTTTGTTGGCAGGCAGACAACCTCAATGACCTGACAAGTCTTAACCAGCTCTCCTTTCTATCATTGCATTTAATTTTAGTCTGTTCACATTAAGGAAAATGAGAAAAAATAGCATTCTGTAAAGCACTTGTATTCGTTTCCTGAAGTGACTGATTGCAAATGAAGAATATGTAAATCATCATAAATATTCAGATACCTGATAGGTAAAACTAATGATTAACTGAATTATTCTCTGGTTTGTGTTATTATTTAGGATATTGTTTTAAAGCACTCCCTCTTTCCCCCTACTGAAATGACAAATTTTCCTTGCCAGAAGGTAAGCCAGTTGGGGGTAATCAAATACATAAACAAGATTTAGTTATACCTGGAATGATTCTGGTTAGAGCATTTATTTTTGGACTCCTACTGCTTGAAATATCTACCTTTGCAGACACTCCTTGAGCAATGCCAAAGTAAAAACGGTAGCAGCAGAAAGGAAGATAGTACTTGTAGAAACTGTTCCTGTCTAGCAGCAAGACATCCTAAATACGCTCCTCTGAGTTTTTCAGCATGTATTTCAGATTACTGAACATCATTTGCTTTTCCTTCAATTCCTGCCATCATGGGCTCAGCAGAGAAAGGAGAAGATTAACATGAAGTTTTGGGGGAGTTTACAGGAAAATATCACAGGGAACATGTTGACAACTGATCATTAATCCACTTCCGCTATTGAAATTAACTCTCCTCTTTATTATGCTTTACAGTTATTGAAAATGAATTAACATATCTGTAATTATATTTGCAGAATGTGGAGCAAAAAAGTAGAATTGCAAAGAAGAGTTCAGTGCTCTTAAACCAGGGATAAAACGTAAGCTCCATTGCACAAAACCAGCATGCGGCCTCCTGGACTAGTAGTAAGGATATTTAATGCATTTATCAAATTACACTGTTTGAAGAATAGCAAATAAAGTATCAATATTTATGAAAGAGGGACAAATATCCAAGAACACATTGGCCCATTATTCTGACCCCAAAATGATGCAGGGCTTTAAAACATACTTCAAAGAAAGAGAAATGCTAACATGATCTCTCTTCAGTTTGAGAGTTTTACTTGGGCCCTTATATAGGAAGAGGCAGTTCATTCAGCTTGGCAGAACAAGAATGATTTGTAAGGGGTGATGTAAAAGTGAAATGAAAAATGAATTGGTACTTAAACATGATTTTTAATGCCATTTCAGACATTGTAGTCTATCCAATGTAGCCTCTACAAACTGCCAGAAAAATGCAAATTTTACAGGTCATGTGCAATATCTTCCAGTTGCATATGGGAACTATGATGGATATAACTCGTACGCAACGGTATCTCAAGAATGCAAACAAAACTTAAGTTCAGGCCCTTGAATGACTACAAATGCGGAGAGTCATGTAAAGGAAATCCAATACCAACATAAAGAGATTGGCATGAGCTTGTAAGGAAAAAAAGACAGAAATCAGAGATCAGTTTCTGTGCAGAAGAGGAGTGATGTTCTAGAGCAGTATTTACATATGAAATGAGGACAAGATATTCTATGATTGTGAGATAGATCTTATTAAGTTTACAACAGCAGAAGGCTGGAATCCATTCCTTAATAAGAACCTAATGGGGGAGGAGGCCTTTGTGGCAGAAGCATGCAACCAAAAGCATACACTGTGTGCCAACAGGATGGCCAAACTAAGAAAACTTGGAATTACAGGCAAGTTACGGATGGGATAGGCAAGCTAAGAGCCAGGCGAGATGGGAATGGAAGGATCATAGCAATCAATAAAAAATTGCTAAAGTGGAATCTCTTTAAGGTATGCAAAGGTGGAAGTGCCTGTGGAACAATCTTGGAAAAGCTCTTGAGACTGCTCTGGTGAATGAGCATGCCTGGGTGCCTCTGAAATACGTTGGTGCTAATGGATGCAACATGGGGAACCAACAGGAGGAATTAGAAGTCTGTATGCAGTTACAGTTATTGATCTAATAGAGACATGGTAACATACAGCTAGATTTCTGCAATGGTTGACATTACAGACTTTTTGGGAAGGACAGGCTGGGAAGGTGAGGGGAGCATGCTGACCCTTTTGTGAGACTGAAGCTGGAATGCCTGGAGATCTGCTGGGGGACAGCGTACTGGTGCATTGGCTTATTTTTCCCCAGGTGCAAGGCTTTGCATTTTCTTTTGCTGATTTTCAGGAGTTTCCTCTCAGCCTAATTCTCCCACGTGTTTAGGTCCACCTGAATAGCAGCACAACCATCTGGTGTATCAGTCGCTCCCAGTTGTGTATCACCTGCAAACTTGCTGAGGGTGCACTGAGGTCCCATTGTCTACATCAATAATGAAGATGTTTAAGGAACAGTATTGGCCCCCGTATCAACCCCTGGGATACACCACTAGGTGCTGGCTGTTCATCCAGTTTTCAGTCCACCATACTGTTTGTTTATCTAACCCATATGCTGTTAGCTTGTCTATGAGGGTGTTGTTGGAAACAGCGATGTAAGTCTTAGTAAAGCCCAGATAGAAAAACATTGACTGCCTTCTCCTCATTCACAAAGCTAGTCACTAGATAATCTGAATAGGCTCCTTCCAACCCAGATAATTCTGTGAGTCTGTGATCTTGAGGATGGCCATATCATAGTCTGTGCCAGGCATGCCAGACAAAAAGAGTAGACAGAGAGTGGCAATCTGTCTGTCAGATAGCAGATAGCCACTGTAATGTCAAAGTGGTTGGCACCAAGCAATATCAGGTTTACTGATATGAGTAAACGTGGAACCTGACCCCTACCTGTAAGGCTTCTTTTACAGTCCTAGGGAATTTTAGAGCTGACGTTGTCTAAATTTATGCTCATCAGGGCATTGGATGAAAATGCTCGTTTCTGTATCTGTACCCAGTAGACTAAAACATTGATGCATTTCACTCTGTCCTCTGTTTGATCATCAGCCCTGGACTACAGTCCTGTTCTCCTGAGGGCCTCTTCTGGGATCCTAAACAGGTCTTTAGCCTTGTAAGAGTGTTCACTCCATCTACTTAACTCCTTCAGCAAGTGCCCTGTAATTTAGTGCACCCTAAGTTAAGAACTGAAATTCTCAGTATACAGAATAGAGAGAACTGAATGCCTCTAGGGGGTGATTAAGAGCATTAAGCTAAACACTTAACATTACATAGTGTGAATAACCTCTCAATCACATGCTGTTTTTCCTGGTGAATTCCTGATTCATCCACACAGCAAAAATGTACAGAATGAAAAAATTCAGTGAGAAAGATGGGTATTCGATATTTATTATGCTGTGTGTCTTGATTACACGTACCATGCAAACTTTCGAAGCTGATGAAATAGAGGTGTTGTGGAGAATTTTTGCATTCCCTAATCAAAAGAAAAAAAACAAACCACAAAGCAAGTATTGAAAGTAGCTGGTTTGTTTTACCTTCTTTTGCCTTGATGAGTTATGTGGAATGGCACTGCTGAAAGTAAATGCTATATCTCACAAACCAATGTATTACTGAGGACACTCAGAATGAGGAGTGGAAAGAATGAGATAAAGCAGCAAAGGAAAGTAATTATTCTGTAAATTGCAGTTCAGCTGTATGAAGACCACTATAAGAATCTATTACTACATTTTCCCCCAACCCTTTTTTACAAATAAGGATTATAGTGACAAGCTGAAAAGTTATAGCAGGGCTGAAAACAGTGGAAACTGCCACCTGTAATTAAAACAAAACACACCCTTCCACCTCTCACCCTGGTTTTACATACATTAGTGTCATTCTGTAAGAACAATGCATTTCTAAGGGGAAAAACATGTATCAAAAAAAATTACTGTTTATGTAATGCAGGTTTCTTTCTGAAACTTGTCTAATCAGACTGCCACACTTCAAAACAAAAAGGCCTCTTGAGTTCATACTAGCTGTCACCGTTGGAAGACACTCCATAAAAATCAGGCTCTTGTACAAGCCATGTGCCATTAAGGTAAACACTCTACACACAGTCTGTATATATGAGATGAGGAGCTGATGAAATGTTCAAAAACCAGAACGATTTTCCTAAGACGTCATCCTTTAATCTTGTGCCTGGAGCGCATTTCTTTTTTCCCCAGTGTGACTTCCACTGACAAAATCACTAATACCAAGAGTCAAGAATAGTTCAGGATGCAGTAAATTACTTGCAACTGATAAAACAAGAAAATCATACAGAATGTAGGTAGACACTGCTTAAAGTCCAGAAGGTCACAGATGCAGGCTCTGCTCCAGCTGATTCAACCTAAGACTCAAAGTAGACAGTAACACCAGCTTTTCACCTCACAGCCCCTAAAAAAAATCTCTCCTTGCTTTTCTGAGCTTGCACTAAAAAGCAAAGCAAGTTACTGAGCCGTAGTCAGCTTAGCCTTCTTGTGACACAAGGCACCTCCTGTTGACTGTGTAGCTGCTAGAGGTGTCTACCTTACCCTTAAGTATAATGCCAGAAAAGGCAACAGTCCCATCCCTTCTATTGCTGGCAAAACAGTATCTGCTTTATCCTACTCAATCAAGTGTACTCTATTCATCTCTAGGTTTTCCCATTACCTAGAAGAACCCACCCTGACATTGACAGTAACCCCTCAGTGCAGCAGTTGCAATGAGGTAGCAAAGGCTGGGGGCTAATACTGCAAATGCACTGCCAGGTAAGGTTATGGAGGGAATTTGTTAAATAGTATTCTAGGGGAATTCCTTCATTTCCATCATTTTGATTTGCTCCTTTCTCTTTCCAGCTAAATTTCACCACTGCACATATAATCACGCACATCTTCATACCATCTGTCTCCTTTTGTATTTTTTATAGCTGAATCAGTCAGAGTTTTAATTTGAATTTTCATCGATCAAGAGATTTTTATCCTGCCTCAGACACAGAAATAGAGGTTTTTCCAAAGATAATAACAATTTCAGTATCCTACAGGAGGTTTTATTTCTGTTTCTTTTAGCTGCAGAGTTTTTATGCTCAGCAGACTAGTATCCAAATACAGCTGGGAAAAAATATGACAATGAAACGTGTGCTGGGGATTACCAATACAACCACTCACAACCAAAACCTCCACAGGGAGGTTACACAAAATTTTTCTCAAAGGACTCTCAATTACGAAGTTACAACAGCCAGTGGCTTTTGGTTAGGTCTAACTCATAAAGCAAACTTCCATCTGATATATTCCAAGTGTCAGCTTGGTGATGAGGATACTGCTTCCCTTGGCACACTCTTTGTCTATTGGTAGCAAATGAGGAGCTCAGTGGTGCAGGATCTGCTCCACAGCCTGTATCCTCTTGCCAGGGGGTCTCTAGCAGGCCTTGCACACACTGGGCAAGGAAGGTAGATAATACTTGCGCCTTCCCCCTTGTCTCTGTACAATAGTCTTTCAAAACCTTATAATAGAAAACTTTTAATGAGATGTTTTGTGACAGTAAGCAGCCTGTGCAGCCTGTTGTAATATAGACAAGGTAAACTAGCTTGCTTAAGAATAATCCTTTTGGGGTTATAATGAACCAGACTGAATATAAATCTCTTTAAGAGAATGTATTAAAAATGTTGACAATAATATTGTTTCATGCCAGAAGCTGTGCTTTAAAGTTTTTTTAGGTGGGAACTAACTCTCCTAGTGAAGCTTTAAGCTGTGGAATTACTCAGTTTCTTCATTTTTATGTGGTTAAACTAATATATTTCTTGTTAAACTGGGCAAGAAGTCAGTTGTGAGCTACGCTATTTCCAAGTGACGCGACCTTCCATCTCCCTCCTTAGGGTGAAAGGATGCTGCACTCTCAGTTGCAAGAGCCATTCAATCATCACTGTACTTGTCTACCTTCTAAACACTCATTCTTGCATTTTTTGGCTAATTTATCAGCACCCTTTTCCTCATAACAGCACCCACCTCTTCTCCCTTCCTCACTTATTTTCTATACTGGCTCCATGTTTCCACTTGTGCAACTCCTCACTCAGCTGAGCATTTGCTTTCACCTTTCTTGTTATTGCTAGCACCAGCTCTTAAAAAAATCTCTCTGCATCTCCCCGTTGCTCCTGACATGCCCTCAGGAAGAACTATTTATATCCACACTATGATGCCAACTACTTCATGCTTTCATAGAATCACAGAACAGATGAAGTTGGAAGTGACCTCCAGAGGTCATCTCATCCAACCTCTTTGCTCAAGGAGGGTCATCTGGAAGAGGTTGCCCAGAACTATGTCTGGACAGCTTTTGAGTATCTCCAAAGGTGGAGACTCCACAACCTGTCTGGGCAACCTGTGCCAGTGCTTGGTAACTCATACAGTAGAAGAGTATTTTCTGATGTTCAGATAAAACTTGTGTTTCTATTTGTGCCCACTGCTTCTTCAGTTCCTCTCTTTACCTCTTTCACACCTCCTTCATATCTCTAAGTGTTCCTATGCAATCAAATTGCTGGCCGACGGAGACCCACTGCTTGACATTCAGCTGCT
>NW_009923096.1:100570-101566 GCF_000696875.1 Nestor notabilis | reverse complement strand
CTTCCCCTACTGACTGCTTCCATCTATTGTCCTTCATCTCATACTGCAACCATAAATTCCACAGGGAAAGGGCTTTTTTCTCTGCATCTGCAGCACCTAGCCAATGGTTCCTGGTCTATGCCTGGGGCTCTCTGACACCATGTAAATAAAACAGCAATAAGAAATGAGATCTATTTGGTTCTTTCATTTAAAGCTTGTATAACCTCTATGTTTATTAGGGGAGAACACTCCTATGCACAGAACACAAAGCATGAACTGTAAAAGGATGAAACCTTACAATCAACATCAATGTCTTTGGAAGACTCTGCAAATGTGCCTATACAGGGACAGAAAGAGTATTTTATTCCCTGTCAGCAATTTGAAAGTTCATTACTCTAATCAGGAGTCTTGAATTCAATGACAGAGAATGTAATGTAATTTGTGGGTAAACTAGGATCAAAGCAAGGTTTTTGTCTTCACTGCCTTCTGATCTACAGCAGCCTTGGTCAGGTATCAAGCTGCCATGGTCATGGCTAACCCACATCCAAATCCCTTCCTGGTGGTAACTGAGGGAGCTTAGACTTAGACTTAAATGACCCTGGAAACATTAATCTAAATCCTGAAAAGCCACCCAGTTTGCAGATGATGTTGCATCTCGCCTGCACTACTCTCATTGCTGGTGCGCTGAATATATTGCATTTCACTTGTGCTGGTGTAGGTTTCTTCTGAATCATTAGCATCTTCTAAAGCTTACTCTGTATTCTTGGCTACTTTTTTTTCTGTATGCATGACATAAAATAACTGTAGATGTAGGTCATCAACAGGGCTATTATATTTCAATCTCTATCAGCATATTTGACCTTGATTTCTGATTGTATCTCCATTGCTTTCACAGAAAATAAAAAGGAAGCCTTCCACTGGAAAAAAAAACAAACCCAAAAACCAACCCTGTAGGTCTATTTATTCCTTCATTTACACAAGGTAAAACATAATTATTTTTTAAAAAGGTGCAAACCC